>NC_056744.1:561111085-561261085 GCF_019279795.1 Protopterus annectens | reverse complement strand
AACATACAACAAGTCTGTGTTTCATCAGTATGAGCTCTTGAGAAATTGCTTGTTTTTTCTTTGACTGTTTTCTGCCTAATACTCTCTTGCCTGTACAGTCTGACCTTGTAATTCTAACATTCATGCATGGCAGATATTTATTATACTGTGTATTCATACTTTGACATAGCACAGTGTGGAAAACACTGGGTAACACAACATTACTATTCAGGTATCAGATTTTGTTGTGTGGAACATATCATATAGTTAATCTCTTGTTTTACAAATCTGCAATCGTTGTCAGATGAGCCTTGATTATTTAATGCTTTCAGAGCTATAGTTACTGTGCAGAAACTGTAGACATTTCAGTTCATGCCACCACATACCAAAGTAAACACAACCAGTCTGGGTTTTGAATTTTATTGACAGGTACTGGCACTTTTATTGATATATATACCCTGTAAGTCACTATTGATATGATAATAATGTATCATTTATTCAGTAGAAGCCATACCCATTTTTAAATACTGCAAGGTGACATTCCACTCCTTTTTATTTGTCCTGAATACTAGAAGATAGATTGTTACTCACCAGCATCATGATGCAGCCTTAGCAGCCTGCTGGTGTGGGCGTCCACGTTCACACCCCTCTCATCTGCAGCTGTACAGGAGATAGAGAAACATTTATGCATACCTATCTATCACATACACAGGCTGGACTTTGGAAAACACATATTGATACTGATGCTTACACACGTCTGGGACATTCCTCACCCGTGCATCTTGGACCCACTGATGCAAGAGCTCCCTCTACCTATGCTTCAAGTCAGCAAAGTGGTGCCAGACCTGCTCAACAGTCTGAGGAATGCCAGTGGCACTGGTGAGATCACTTGCGAGATGGCCCCAGGCCTCCGCTTTGTATTGGGAGCCCTGGTACTGGTCCTGCAATAGTCTCCCTTCATGGTCTTTTACTAGGAGTCAAAACATGACCCTGGACTCCTGAATGACCCATCACTGTGCCCAAAAGTGCACACCTTCACCAACACCAGCCGTAGTGCCTGCAGTGATGAGCTACAACTGGCTATGGTTGTATTCCCACCTGTGGGGTTTAAATAGTGCTGGATTCCCACCCTTTGCCCTGATTGGCCAATTTTGAATATACTAAGCTAAGCTAAGTGATAGCCAAACCTGCTTAGCACAGATAAGCATTGCTTAAAGGGGTAGATGCTAAGCACTGCTTATCAGTGCACAAATCCACTTAGCTATGCTGATTATTGCTAAGCATACAAATTTACGTAATACTTATTGTGGCTAAGCATAGCTGAGCAAAATTTAGCATTGTTCAGCTTTCATTTTATACTCTATGGGACACTTGTGTTTACATGGGGGTTTCACATCTGTACGACACTGACACCTCACATTTGGTCCTGCTACACTACCCTGGGTAACAAATATATATTATTCACTGCCTATTTATAAAAAAATGATACCTTTACTGCTTTTTTCACATATAAAAATGAATGGATTGTATTGGGGTTTGAACCATGAATAACTTCATATTAAGTGAAACCTCTAACCACCACACTGTTCCACTTTGACTGTTTTGGCTGTATATTTCTATTTAGCTCATTGGGATGTGTAAGCTAGGCTGAGCATAGCTGCACGCCATGCTCACCCGCTCAGCTACTCTTAAACTTTATTGGGGATGGCAAGAAATGTGTAATGTTACTGTTATAAACTTAGAAAGCTGCTAGAATAAATCAATTTGGGTTAGCATACATGTTTTGAAGGATATAAAAGTTATGAAACTCAAATGTACTTCACTATTTAGTGACTTCAGTCCTCATATCATCCCAATGATTTACCAGACAAGAGGAGATTTTATGAGGGAAAGGCCAAAAATATAAGGGAAAATTTTGGACATTCTGTGAAAATCTGGACAGTTGAGAGCTATACTTTGTCTGCGGACACTATTATCTATTGATAATGTCCGCAGATACTGTTAGTTGCTTTAGAATTGCTAAATGGTAATTCTAGAGTGCAGGGTGTGTGTGTACTGTGCAAACACTGCTCAGACACGCCCCCTGCACTCGTTCTTGTTTCATGGCCATGTAGTGTAGACATTAGCGTGCCCTGATGAATATGCAAGGCACGCTGCTGTCCTACATGGCCAAGGAACGCTCCATGCAAGAATAACGCTATTCTTGCATGGAGGTTGAATCCCGAGGAAAGGGTTTTAGTGTCATAGTCTCAGACAAGTTACTTTTAAAAAACAAATGGGAAAAAGAAGCTTAAAGAAAATGAAAACTTTTAAGTAACATATCATACTGCATGCATGTTTTCATGTGTAGTGTAGACACAGAGAGTTATTTACAGCTTAAAAAGGTACTTAAATGAACATTTAAAATGTTTATTTGAACATACAGTTTAAATGTATATTTCTTAATAAGTTCTAAATTTTACGAAGCAGAAGATATATGCCTGTTTTTTTAAATGTTTGTCTATGAATGTTTCATGGCTTAACTTACATATTCAATGATTAGTATATGCTTAAACAGGAAAATAAATGTTTTTCTTTATTTTTATATGGAATGAACAGGGATTATTACAGTTAAAATAAAACTTGTCTCAGGGAAATGTAACCTTGATTCTAACTACAAAGACATGTTTGGGCTTTACAAATAGCTATTTGAAAGGAGGGAAAGCTCTCAATCACTTCTCGAGCATGAGGCATGTTTAGAAGTACTCAAATTGCTTACTTGTTTTTTTGCTTCCTGTCAAGGTTGCGAGCTGAAAAGCTTGTTTTCTTGCCACCATGATGGGTTTTTTTTTTCCATTATTAGCATATTTAGAAGCCTAAAATCCCTTTGTGATCATGCCAGCACTTGAGAATGAAAGTAAAAGGCTCAGGCATGATGTAAGTCCTTGGGTCATTTCCTTCGCTGTAGTGTGGTCTCAGAGTTGGTATATTTAGTTGGGGGGTTGTAGGGGGCACAGCCCCCCACATTGGAGGATGTGGGTGGCGAAGCCCCTCACCTGATAATGGTTTTTAATTCTTACTTTTTCAAAATGGCCACATGAATTTTTTCACTAGGACAGAAATTCGATTTTGTGGCCATTCACTATTTACAGATTTTGCGCATTATGTGTTGACTTTTATGTAGTCGCACATATGTGCTTTCGTTGTTATGATATAGACTCATAGAAAACATATCAAAATCAAACTAACAGATGATCATATAAAATTAATACACAAGCAAATAACTATGGCTGAATTTAAATCCAAAATTAAAATTTTAAAGCCAAACAAATAACCTGGCAAATATAATATTATCGCAGAAATGTTCAAATTATTAACCAAAGAAGCTCTGGCATTACTATTAAAAGTGTTTACATTAGTGGATGAAAGCAAAAATATTCCTCCTTCTTGAAAAGATACAATAATATCACATATTTTGAAACCATATACAAATGCAAAGGGATGTTCATCTGACAGACTTGTATCTTTACTAAATGTTGATTATAAAATGTTTATCGCAATACATGCAGCTAGGATCAAACAACTACCTCCATTATTAATAGAGGAAGATCAAACTGGCTTTATAAAAGATAAAAATGCATGCAATAACAAAATAATTATGTCTTTTTTTGATTACATTAACCATACAAAAATAACATGAATATAGTCAGTTTAGACATAAATAGTGTGTTTGATTCTGTCCACTAAGATTATCTATGGTTGGTTCTAGAAGAATATGGATTTTGTCAAAAATTCACACTATTACTTAAATCACATTATGAAAAATCCTTAGCATATATAAAGATTGGATCATGCATTTCTAAATCTTTAGAAATTACTAAAGGAACAAAACAGGAATGTCCCTTGTCTCCATTAATATCTGCCTTAGTAATCAAACCTTTTGGAAATTAGATTTGAATTGATACGCATATTAAGGGTATAGAAACTAACAATAGTCTGGAAATGAAGGTTCAGTTGTTTGTAGATGATATTTTATTAACATTAAAGGATAATAACATCTCTCTAAAAACTCTATTACATTTAATTAAATACTTTCAGAAACTCTCAGGCCTTAAATTTAATGTAAATAAGACACAGACATTGTGAGGTGGACAAGAGTAAGACACTATTTAAAAAAAGAACAATTAATATGATTCAAAGCAAGGTTACTATAATTAAAAACTTTATAATTATCTTGCTGAAATATAATATCCTCTTGTGTAATTGGACTTTTGTAAGATGGGCGTTTAACTATTTCATTTGTGTTCTCCACCCCTTCTTCCTTTCCTTATTCTTTAGATGGTATCCCTGTTGTGTTATTCCCTCTGCATAAGTCTGCTGGATTGCCTTAGCAGGAGAAACTGCAGGGTCATCTAAATTTGAGGTAATACCTGTTCCTTTGTTATTGTGGTTATTGTGAGACATTTTCACTAAAATTCTCCATAACAACATTTTCATTAAAAAAAAAAGATCTTGATTTAAACAAAGGATAAACTTTCTTATGTTCTTATTCTTTTCTGCCCTTCTCAAGTTTGTTAATTTTCCATTTTTTTGAAATATCACAATAACAGTATTTTAACCAACATAACCTGCACCGTAGCATTTCTAATACATGATTCTGAAAGCACTGCGGTATCATAGGTACTTGTGTAAATTTAGATTGTCAGTGTTTTTTCCTTATCTTCCTTGTTTAACTTTCCTCATGCTCTTTCTTATAGATCATCTAATAAAGCCGATGGTCTTGTGCAATATTTTAAATGGTGAAAACATTATCTTTTATTTTAATAGTGATTATTTAGTTGTATTAATAAAAGACTTTTGGAAGTCTACCCAGTTTGCTGGGTCCTCTGCACTTTAGAGCCTTTCATTTGTAGCTTTTTGGTATATTGAGCATTTAGAAGCATATATATATATATATATATATATATATATATATATATATATATATATATAAATAGTTCCCCTTTAGAAGGGTGAACAGCTGAAATCTCAAAATGCATATGTCCGAAGCCATATGCTCGAATTTCTGAAGCTCAACCTTCTGAGAGGGATGTAAAAAAAAAACAAAACAAAACACAAAACAATGTTTCTGCAGGGGGGCAAGCCCCTCTGCACCCCCCACACCCCCCACTACTTATGTAATCCAACTCCAAGATTGCACTACAGTGCAGAAAGGGAAAACTGCAATTCTTCGCTGTATGCCGATCCCCATTCAAAAGGTCGAGCTTCTAAAATTTCGAGCATATGGTCTCGACCATATGCATTTCAAGATTTCAGCCATTCAACCTTCTGAAGGGGAACCATATATATATATATATATATATATATATATATATATATATATATATATATATGATTCTGTCTTACTACATCACAAATGTCATATTCATAATTGCAGCCAGATGGTTAACCATTCACTTAACTAATGTATCTTCAACTACAAGCTCTGCTTTATTTTTTATTTTTTTATATTCAATTTTCTTTTTGATATACTTGTTCTTAATCTTATCTGTTTTTAAAGCAAGACCAGCAGCTGGTCTATGTGTTGTACAATTTTCTATCATTCAGCAGCGGATATAACTCCATCATCTGCAAACTTCTGAGTAAACTTGCAGGTCAAAATGCATACTAGCTCTCTGGAAATAACTTTCTTTCTAAACAATTTTGATTACAACTGGAAATTCTGTATCAGGTGCAGACATTTTTCTTGATCACATTAATACATTCATCATTAAGATCTTATTTAGCTGTGTCATTAATTAATACACATTAAACTGATGCACCCATTTTATCTAATTCCTGATGTTCTCCTTGGTTATTTAGATTTTACCAAAGTATAGTTCATAAAGTACTAATACTAGTATTAGTACTAATTGGTTTACTATGGTAAGGTTGAAGTGGGTTCAAACACACTTCATTCGAAGTTCAGAGGCTGAACGGGAAGAATGTCGAACCCAACATTGTTGAAGTACGAATCTCGCCCCTATCTCAACCCATGTTAAAGCCCGTTCTGAGGTCGAAGTCAAGTCATATTTCAACAATGTCGGAATTTGACATTGTCATTTTCATGGATGTGGGTCGATGATCCCATCATTTGATGGTTTCGGTTCGACCTTACCATGGTAAACCGTACTAATCTTAGATCTCTCAGATCTTCCAACAAACGTTTATTAAAGGTATCTAACTCCCACAACTATCATGCCTACTCTTCCAGAGACTATAGCAAAAAACCCTATTTACAATCAGTTCAAATCATTCCTAAAGGAGTACCTTACTAGTCATTGACTATGCCCATGCCACTCTCCAGGTTATTTATTTTTCCCACTTCTATTACTTTTTCTCATCAGAACTTCTATTGTCCATATCTTAAGTTGTTTTTTATATATAAAAATACCCAGTACTTGCATTGTACTATTGCTTGCATTGTATTATTGATTCGTACTGTACTGTGATTGTATTGTACTATTGATTGCATTATATTATAGCTCCTTTGTTGTGGTGTACTATGGTGAATCTTTTCTCCCCAGGTCTCTGTTGAAAACGGGCCCCTGGCCCAGTCAAACATACCCGGTCAACAAATGTAATAAATAAATAAGTAAATAAATAAAACCCCTGATATGCAAAGTACATATTAAAATTAAATTATCTAGTATGCCAAAAGAAAAGAAAAAGGCTCTATTTTGTTGTATGAATAAGTTTTCAGTACCTGTTATTCTGCAGTCCACCCTGTTTTTTTCTCCCAAGTGGAAATCAAGATTTCTTAACTTCTGTTAACACTCTACAACTATTGACTGTTCAGGCCTCACATCTTCATTCTCAGCACCACTCTACCTTCCACTATCCTGGCTTTCTCCACCTCAGCATAGTCATGCCCATATGTGAAAAAAATGTGCACCATTTACACTCATGTCTATGACTGGCTGCTTTGTATGAATGACACAAAGGCCTTTTACACAAAGATATTAGAGCTTTATCCAAAGACTTTAGGCATTTTTTAACAAAAATGTTTCCTTCCATATCACACACTTTTTGTCTGCATCTTTTGTATGTGACAGTCTAGCAGTTGGTGTAGAGAGTTAAGACTGTAAATTATAAATCCTGCGGTGTGGGGTTTGATTCTCACAGCTCTCATTTAATTATTGTGTGATCTTGAACAAGTCATTTAGACAAACATTGGTCCCAAGTCGACCCTGAAAAGGGACTGTGTCCCCAGTGAGACTATCTGATTAACAAATGGGTATTATTATTTTTATGTATACTGTTTCCCTGATTCATGTTTGCATTACAAGTATTACAGCCCTCTCACAGTTATTTCCTGACTTACACCATCAGTGTTGATGTTAACTGAGAGTCCAGCTAAATTTCTCTTTGCACCATCTATCACCCATTTTATAAATTTTTTTTATCAGTGGACTCTCAATATCCTTTCTTCTCTAACCTTTTCGGTTTCTGTCAGCTTTCTTCCATAGCACAAACTGCAAGACTGATTTTGCTAGGAATTTGTGTTTCTTAAAAAAACATTTTTCTCTTTTCTTAAGTACTCTGACCTTTCTTAAAAAAAATGTTTTTATTCTAGAACCCATCTTAGAAGCCAATCAGATATATTTTCAAAAGGACTTTGTAGCTTACTATAAGCTTTGGGACAATTATCTTTGAGATTATTGGCATCACTACATCTGGCATCTAGCACACACCCAAGAAGCCTTCATTCCTGGGATCACGTCAGTCGCCCTGCTAGACAGGGGTCCAGGGAAGTAAATAGTGTGGGAATTGTTATGGCTAGGCTTGTATAGGCCCTAGGGCCGATAGCCTAGTACCAACCTATGAACCTATGAACCTATGAATTCCTCCTTGGGCAGACCCTATAAGCAGCAACTCATGTTTTCAGAGTTACAGATAAGTATGTTGCAAGAAATATATGCATTTTTAGTGTGCTCCACCACTTATACTCAACTATTCACTTCATTGAGCAGAACATACAAAACAGTAAATGTTTTATGAAGATTTTAAGGAAAGAAATGTTTGTTAATATCTCTCTCTCTCCCTCTCTCTCATTCTGTCTTTTTCCCTCTCTTTCTTTGTTTTCTGTTTGTCTTAGAAAATGAAACTATATTTTGTCTTTGTACAGTATCCCATAATTCATCATTAGTTTGATATCAGCATTTCAAATATTACTTTTATTCAAACATTCTGAGAATAGACCTCAGTCCAAATAGGATCAAAGCTTCAAAAAGAATGTCTTAATTAAACATTTGACCATGCAGTACACAATGTGTATTTGGTAACTCACTAAAAGTACAAAATATGCAGTTTTTGTAGATGAACAGAACAAACAACCAAAGCAAATTCATAAGTAAATCTAGAGTTTCAGTAAACAATTACCAAAAAAAAAACACAAAAAGCAAAGCGGAGGAACATATCTCTCAGCTGTACAGATTTTTGCAGAATGTCCAGATTTTTGCCTCACATTTTGGTTCTGTTTCTCATAAAATTGTGTTTTTCTGGGAAAATGTTGGTAAATCATTGAGGGTTGCAGTCAGAAAATAATAACCGACATATGAGCTTCAGACTTCATATCCTTCTGAAAATTTGTGTTAACGCAAAACCAGTTATTCTGTCAACTTTCTAAATTTGTAACAGCAATATTTAAATGTATCCCTATTTTTGGGGCTTTGTCCCCCATTATTTATATCTTTGTCCAGATTTTGTGCTCTAAGAGGTTGAGAGCTGTGCTGAGGAAACAACAGTAGAAACTCTTAACTACAGACAAATATATTAAAACAAGCATTTTTGTGCCACATGCACTTTATCAAGTTAAAAAACGTTCAAGCAAATTTTGTGCATATATTAATATTCACATAATTGAATTAACAACCTACTTCTGTAATTAATGTTTTAAAGCCTTTTTATTTTAGAAAGATTTAATAGACATAGCAGCACTGAAGGGTATAGGATTCAACCTGGTAACCAGTTTATATTCTGTCTCCAGTCACCAGCTCATAAATCATCGAGAATCAATGCTATAAACAAGAAGGCATGATCAGTTCCCTTCTCAAGAACATGTTTAGCCAAACCACACTTATTGTTTAACTTCCTAATATTATAAATGTGCTCAGTAATTTGTTCTTTTAGTGCGCTATTAGCTTTGCCTGTACAAAAACTTGGACATTGTGTACAACACACCAAACAAAGTCCTTTGAGTCACAAAACTAGTTCATATGTAGCGTATATGATTCTAGCAATGATAGCTGGTAAATCATGTCATAATCAAAAATCATCCCCGACCCCTACACAAATGTTTAAATCATAAATCTTGTGGGTCACATTTGGATTGTACAGCTAGGTTATAAAGGCCCTAATGGTCATTAGCCTATTATCACCTATGAGCCTAAGAATCAGGATAAACTTCTAATTTATGAAAAATAGGCAACCTCTTTTTAATATAATAGAGGATATTTAAGTTTTTCTGGACAGGAAAAAAAGCATGATTCAGAACATTGTTTTCTAGTCTAATCACTTCCCCAATTTGCCCATTGAACAATTGCCTGAACCTTTAAATGGTCATTTCCTGAACTCATTTCCTTGTGACAACCAACATTCTGAAAACTCATGTTCTTCTAGATTCTGCCAGTCACCATATGGAGTCTCTAAAGACAGATTTGGCAAATACAGTATTTGCTAAAAGATACCAATTAAATGTGAATTTACCACATAAGGCTTCAGTAAACCATTTAAATGCTATCAAAGAATATGCTGCTCAACTACCCCTATGAGCAAACAAGTGGATTATGGGGATGATAAAAGGCACCAGTGTATGACAGATGCATAATGCAGATACTATAAGCATATTGTTTCAAGAAGGCATATTCCTAGATAGAAAAGATACTTCTCACACCTCTCAACAGTTTTAAGTTTGTCATACTGTACAGCACAACATTTTGATGGCCTTTCCTAATTAAGATATCGCATAAAAGAGTATTGTTTCAGTATACTGCAAGCATCTAAGAGTCTATTCTCCATTACAGTCAGTCACAAACAGTACATTTGTTATAACTCTGTCCCATCTTCTTGACAATCTGTGTGATATTATTTTGTGGTTCAGGCTCAGGTAGGTCTCATCTGACTTTATATTATGTACAAAGTCTTTCCGTCAATATCAATATCTATGTCCCAAACATTGTTGGGTTATTATCAAGAGGTTCTCCTGCATCCAGTAGATCCCATCACTGGAACAACTCAGCATCAAGTGCACACTGGCACTTGTTCATGAACTCTGTTACTATTATCAACACTAACTTAGTGAGACAATGTGTATGACACCTCTCAAATTATTTACCATCAATGATACAGAAGACATTCACCAGGAACACCCTTTACAAACAGATCTGAATGAGTTTACATCACCTGTGCTTCACAGGATAAAAGCTGCACTTGCTTCTTGTTCCTGAAAAAACACTCAGTTTATAGTCACTCATCTCAAATACCTTCTTATTTGTACATCTACTCCGGCTCATTTTTTCCCTAGCTGAAGTAACCGACTATGTGCAACTCTCCCCCCTCAAGTTGCGATCCCATCTAAACTCAGTCTATGGACTGCATGCAGTCTGCAACAGATACTGTCGGGGCATTAAGCTGCTGCTGGATGCTGTAAAGGTTAAAATGAATCACGTAAGCAAACTATAATATGTACAACTATTTCAGAAGTTAGTTACTAAACTAACATATCACAAGGCCATGAAAAAGACACCCAGAGGTGTGCTCTCTACTTAAAGCTTCTATAGAAATCCAGTAATGGGACCGCTTATCCCACATATTAATGTTCTGTATAAACCACTAATTCCATTACTGAAACTCTCACTCAGTCTCTCTCTTCCATTTCTTTTCTCTCACTCAAATCTGAAAAACAACCCATTGTCTCCACAATTCTCTCTATTATGTTCTCTCCCAAACTGAGATCTCCACTCATCTTTGTCTTTCACCAAGTTCTGCCATTATAGATTTGTTTTTACATCTCTATAACACTTGTCCTCATAATACTGAAGAGTTGAAGCCCACCCCCCTTGCCCTCATTCCATTTGGGCTTGCTTCACTCTCCTACTAAACCCCCAGCCAACCCACCGTACCCTTGTTTTCCTTTATACTGTAGCTAGTACCTCTGTTTGAATCATCTGGCCATACATGTTCAAATCAGCTAGCTTACTTTGAAAAGGTCATCAACCAATGCAGGTACAACTTCAATTCTAGGCAATCTTATTACAAGTCAGCTTTATCCTTCACTAACGTATTTTCTCTTGTCAGCTATCATTCTTGGGAATCTGCAGTCTAGGCCATGAACCTATAAAATTCTCACTTCAAGTCTAATGCTTTCTGTCATAACTTGACCTTTATCCCTTCATTGGCTGACTTCTTATATTACAAACCCCACCATGCTGCATTACTCTCTCTAATTACCTGTAGTAAATATCTCAACAACTACGGACTTTGTTTCTTATAATTAACACATAATAAACTCTACTTCATTCTATGTACTTCTTCCTGCTTCTTGTAACTAACTAATTCTACCTCAAACAGTAATGCTGCCTATTCAATATACTATAGGTTCATAGGTTCATAACCAGTTACTAGGCTAATGACCGGAGGTAACTTCTGGTACCTTAATCTACTTACTATTCCTTCTACTTACTATTCCTGGATCTATACATATTTTTGATACCATATACCATAATCCTACTCCTACATAGACTGTTTCCTACTAAATCTACATTTTTGAGTGTCTCCTGGTTTAACTGCTACATGGCAAATTGACTCAGTAAATACTCCTTTTTCCTACAAACTCTAAACTCTGTTCTGCAAGCCTCCACACTCAGACCCATACTTTTCACTGTTGTCATAAATGACATACACAAAGCATCCAAAGAAGCCAGGCTACTTCAATGTGCAGATGATGCTGCCCTCATTTGCTCTGGCAGTACTTTGCTTTAGCTCCAAGAAAAACAAATTTGCATCCTGTACTATTGAATACTGGTTCAAGCAATCCCACTGCTAAATGCTAAAACAGCAAAATTTGGGAAATTCACTCACAAAACTCTCTCATTATTTAAAAGCAACTGTTTTTCTCTTCAGCTAACAATACTCCTATTGAAATAGTCATTTGCACTAAACTCCTAGAGGTCACCCTAGGTTTGACCTCCAGATACACTAATCTATCAATAAATAGCATCAACAACTAGGACTACTATATCACACTAAATACTTTCTAATTAACAAGGTAAAAAAATAAACTGTAGCCACAGATTTCCTTATACCCCATCATTTATATGCCATGCCCATATTTACAAACCTTCAGCATTCTCTCCTAACAAAATACGTGGAATAATATGGTAAAATTCCAAGATTCTCAATAAACCAAGCACCAAGATTTCACTACAGCTTAGCTATGAAGCTATTCGACCAGACAAAACTTACAAAGTACAATACTATCACCCAACTGGAAAAAGTAAACCAAACCATATCATTAATTAACTACAACACTGGCCAGCACTATTAAACATTGTCCCTCTACACTCCTAACAGGCAGCGTTTCTCAACAGACAAGCATTTTTTCACCATGTACTCATTTATTCACAACAGAAAAACCTCACAGTTCTGCAAGCAATGTCCTCTATTTCAACTAAAATTAGGAATTCCGCCCCTACCTTTTATCAATTTATATTAATATATAAATAGCGCTGAACAGTCCTGAAACAGCACTTTAATAACACATGGTTATGTTTCTGTTCAAACCCGTGTAAATTACAACTACTTCAAGCCTTACTCTATCCACTCTGACAAATCCTTCATAATACTTACTAATCTGGAACTCAGTGCAGTGGTATCTATTTAATTTTAATTTTAATCCACATTTCACTGACCTTTGCTGCTTCGACAGATCTTTTACATTCACTCAGGCACCATTAATTTCCTATCTATAATATATTTATGTCTTTCTAACATAGAATCTCCTCCATCTCTTACTATCTACCCCAGCATATCCGTGTTTACATCCCACTGCACATCTTACTTCTCATGCAAGCTTCCATTGATGATGTCTCATACCTAAGACACAATTACCTCTTGTGTTTATAATCTGTACACAGTACAGATGGCTCATTGTGTAAATTTGATGGTCTCAACTGCCTCTTTATTGTATTATCCTGAATGTATATATGCTATAATCTTGTTTGTATTAGCAGCTTCTGTTAGCGGTCGCTAAGTTTGATTGTATATCATTACCTTCCTCTACTATCTTAACATCAGTTATAGAACATTTTCTATAACTTTGCTAACACGCCATATAATTCTATGTTACACTGCTCTTGGAGCTTTTCTCTTGGGGCATCCACTGAAAAGGGGATATTACAGCCCAGAGTTTTACCAGTTGCATTACTCACCAAATGAAACTCAATCAATTAATCACTCACTCAATCAATCAATCAAGCAATCAATAAATATTTTCCACTTGCCATGAAGGAGACCATGAAGTATTCTACCATGCAGAAACATGCTGTAAACATTTGTACCAAATGTGAAAATCATTGGGCCATGCCAGGATGCTGGGCCAAAACATCCATAATACATTTGTAATAAACCCCTCTGCACCACACACTACTTGCAGATGATAGATTAGTAGCCTTTCCTATTATAGTAACTCTCCCTCCCCTCCCCTCCCCATGGTTCATATGGGGCTAATATAACAAAGTGAATTGCAATGTATCTGAACCTGCACGACAGGAAAATGTGCCACTCAACAAAAGGCACCCATAGTACTGGATCACCCTGTGGTGACACTGTGAAATAGACATACTCATCATCATCATGCGCCAAGGGCATAACAATGAATTGCTACAGTATCATCATCACCATGCGCCAAGGGCATATCAATGAACTGCTGCAGTATCCGCAACACAGAAATATGTGAGAGCCCCAACGCTTCTCTTGTCTGTCTCTGAAAGGTTTTCATGTTGAATATGATGAAGGGTATAAATACCATGGTGTCTATAGGTACAGGAAGGACATGCATGCTCCCATTCCCATTTGTGGGCCATACGAACTGAACAAATTCTCTATTGTATCCCTGTCCACTCTGAATGTATCCTGTAACTCCTGTTCAGCAATGTTCAAGTGAGTTATTCTTTGCCTATAACTTTTGTCCTTGGTTTGTGTGTGGTGCTCGGCATACTGTGTTTTGGTGTGACAAAAACTAGCAACTTGAAGCAAGAAACAGGCTTGTAGCAAAACTGGGCATCTTCCAAAAATGCAAAGTTTACACAAAAAGAGCAGTTTCACTTGATATTGTAAGATTAGATATGAAGGCACTTTACCTTAATTAGCTAAAAGCACTGTATGCCATGAGACTGAGAAAGGAAAGTCTTAATTATCCAAGCTCATGCTTCAATAGGTGTCAGTCTCTCCCTTATGAACCAAGTCTTGTGCACTGATCAGCATGAATTTTCCAAACACAGTAGTTCATTTAATAAGGTTTTATTAAATTTTCACAATATCTGTACTACTGTCTCCATTAACAGTTCTGATAAACAATTCAAGTTGCTGTACATCATTTTAATTGTCCTGAACAATGTAAACTGACACAGTCTCTAGATCACCTGTTTTCTGTACTTATGCTTGAGTGTTAGACATCTTCTCTGAAGTAACAGGTCGAACAAACTTACTGACATTAACTGCCTGCTATCCTGCACACAGCGTATTATATTCTCCTTTTCAGTAATTTTCCTCTGTTGACTATATCCATCCCTAATCCTTGATCCTTAGACTACGTCTTGTTTTTAGCTTAATTTATCTCTTTGATTCTTTCCTTGAGGAAAGAACATAACAAGTACTCTCTGCAATCTTCCCTTGACAATCTGTTATTTCAGCAAGGTCAACATTCAGTAGAAGATTCTTTGTTTTTTTTCTAAAATGTATGCATAAATAAAACACCATTTCCTAGCCAGTAAGGTCAGTGAAATATTTTTTGTTTCTGCTTTTTAAAAGGTATGCATAAATGAAACACTATTTCAGTTTGGGTTCGTGAAGGACCGATCGTGTCTCCTGAACCTGACTGACATTTTCGAATCAGTCCCCAGAGCTGTGGATGAGGGAAAGGCAGTCCACACAGCCTATCTGGACCTCGCCAATGCCTTTGACACCATCCCCCACTCTGGAATCATAGATAAACTTACTAAGCTGGGCATAAATCCCTATGTCACTCGATGGGTTGCCAACTAGCTTACTGACAAAACCCACACTGTAAAACTTTCCGACTCCAAATCCAGCTCCAGACAAGTGACAAGTGGAGTACCTCAAGGTTCAGTCCTGGGACCGCTCTTGTTTGATATCTACTTCTCTGAAGTACAGGCCAACACCGAGGGACTCTGGCTAACAAAGTTCACAGATGACTGCAGACTGGGAGCCATTATTGTATCCCCAAATGAGGTGGATATTCTACAAAAGGGCCTTACAGAAACAGATGATTGGTGCCAGAGTCATGTGCTCAAGCTCAATGCCAAGGAGTGTATAGTTATCCCCTTTGGGAAAAACCATGTACCCATGAATTACCACACAGGTGGCAGTACACTAAACACCAAAAGTGTGATAAGAGACTTAGGAACAGGACAGTGGTCTCACCTTCGATAACCACTTCACCATAACAGTCAGGAAATCCTTTTATGTGAAATACCTCATCATTAAGGGCTTTTCATCCAGAAAAGAGGAGGTCATTGTCCCACTGTACTCATCCCTCATTAGACCCATCATAGAGTACAATGCCTCATTTGGTATGTACCTCACAAGACATCTGCAACAACTGGAAAGGTCACAGAAACACCTCACTAAAAGACTCTCAGGCCTAAAGCAGATGCCCTATGCTGACCGACTAAAAAAACTCCAGAAACATGTTCTGTTGCATATCTTCTACTCAGAGGTGATCTCTGCTTAACATACAAGGCCATGTCAAGCCCAGAGCTGTTGGACATGCTACACTTAAAGAAATCCCAATCCATCAAGCCACATGCTCCAGGGAACTAAACCTTGTCATCAGAATGAACAAAACATGCTGGAGGGATAGGTTCCTGACCCAGAGACTCCCCATACTCTGGAATAGAATGCACATACATGTCAAGCAGAGCGCCTCCTTGGCCCTCTTCAAAAGGAACCTTGATGACTGGATGGGAGATAGGAAATTTACCCCGGGGATCACGTCAGTCGCCCTGCTAGACAGGGTCCAGGGAAGTAAAATAAAAAAGCCCTGATCTAACAGTTGCCCCTGAGGTCCCTTGATGAAAGTCTACTGGAACCTACTTCTGTGATTACTTTATGTTTATATTGCTAACTACTGTATTTATCTTTTATGCTACTTGATTTATAATCTGAAAATAAAATAAAAAAAATATTTGGTAAACCTGCAATTTTAACTTTGACCAGTAGATGACACTTGATTATTTATGCCCTATTTACATAGATACATACATACATACTTACCAATATTTCAAGCATGGTCATAAATGCCCTTCTAGCTTGACAATATACCAAAACACTTGTTCCCATAATAACTGTCCAGGCTGTTCTTAAAAATATCTAAACTAGTGCTTACTTTAATGTAATTTATTAGTCTGTTCCATGCATCACTACTCTGTCAAAGAACCAATTAGTACACTTCTCATTCTTATACAATCTTCTACACAGGTTGTCTGATGATTCTGTAGATATCTGTAAGAGACACCGCACAAGTTCAAATATCTTAGTCTTTCATAATAACTTAAGATTTTTCATATCCATGAATGCCCTTCATATATTTCCGCTGTACACATGCTTGTCTTCTTATAGGGTTTCCATATTGTTATTCCATACTCAAGTTTAGGTCTAATGTAACTAACAAACAATGACTTCATTATTTTCAATTTCCTAGACTTTATAAATCTTTTTATACAACCTATAGTTCTATAACTATTATTAACCAATTGGTTGATATGATTAGAAACACTCATAGTTGAATCTACCCATATACCCAGGTCCTTAAATCAGTGTATAGTTTCAATCACTATGTGCTGTATTAAATAGTCACCTTTCAGTTTATGTCTCCCAAATCTCATATGTTTAGTTTTTGATATATGTATCAACATATTATTCTCCTGTGCCCAAATGATCAGTTTAGTCAAGTTATTTTGCAGACATGCCTTATCTGTAACACTTGTAATCAGTTTACCTAATTTCATGTCATCAGCATATAGACTGTAGAAAACCTCAGATGAAAAAGTTAAGTCTGAAAGATACAATCTAAACAAGTAAGGGACTAGGACCGAGCCCTGTGGAACACATTGACTGTAACCAAGGATGTCTCCTGTCCAGTTGCTGTATGGTACTTTCCATGTCCTATTTGTAAGCCATGCAGCTATCCATCTTATCAAGAGTACATCAATACCTAGTTGTACTAATTTATTGATTATTGTCAAATGCTGAAGTTAAGTCAATATAAATTACATCACAGTATAATTTTTCATTCATAGCTGTTATTATATTATTATAGAACATCATGTTACAGGTGGTAATAGATCTATTTTCAACATATGCATGCTGATATATGGTTTCTAGTCCCAACCTGTCCAGTTCTGACAATAACTTATCCAATATTACCTTCTCCATTATTTTTCCACAACATGAAAGTAGACTTAAGGGTCTGTATGATTCTGGGTATGTCCTACTCCCCTTTCTCTTAAAGACAGGTTTAATAAGTGCATGTCTCCAATCTTGAAGAATCTCCTCATATTTATATGACCTAGTGAATAATAGATATAATGGTACTGAAAGTTTTGCTGAAGTGTTCTCAGGTCATTGTTACTAATTTTGTCTCTTCCTTGCACTTTGTTTGGATCCACTGTGTGCAGTTCTTTTTTGATATAATCTAATTTGATTCCAGTATAAGTGGTTACCTGGATGTCACTAGGACAACTTATCAGCCCTTTTGTGTAGCCAAACTGCTTTGCATAAGATTCTGTAAATATATCTATAATTTGTTGTGTCTGAGAATACATTTTAGAATCTGCACACAATTTATCAATTTGTGTGTCTTCACTCCTTCCACATCTTATGTATCTATAAAAAGGTTTCCTATTATGCTCAATATCTTTGGATTGAAGTTTTTAAACTTTATGATTTGAATGAACTTGTAATGCGACCCACTAGGTGTCACTTGAGCATGGACGGCCTGTTTCAATTGAAATCTCTTAGCTTTATGATTTGATCTTATATTACCTAGATTTATAGTCTTTAGAGTATTCATGTGACTGATATATTTAAACTTGTACATTAACCCCCTTTCTCTGTAGAAAGAGGTCTAGAAAAATGTATTTGTATACTGTACCATACTTTTTTTCTAAAACTGGCCCTTCTCTGCAACCAAGGGTTTCTTGACAAAGGGTTAGTCTGCAGAAATATTATACACTCCTCTTGATTTTTTTTTTACTTTTACTTACTTTTTTTATTTAAAACTTATACTTTATGATAGGCCAAAATTTCTGAAAACCTACATAACTTAGTAGCTGATGGTTGTATTTTATTATTTGCTTAGCCAATAATTTAGGCATGTAGGGCAAAAATGCCCCTTGTTCTGTATTATACACATAGGTTCATAGGTTCATAGGTTCATACTAGGCTATCTGCCCTAGGGCATTTATAAGCCTAGCCAGAATGTGTTTGGCTTTCGCCACCCATTTTAAATTAATTTTGCTATGCCCTTTTTCGAGGTTAGTATGCCGTGCCTCTTTCTAACAGTGACACAGAAGTGATAGCCGGGGTAAACCTACGATCCCCCATCCACTCATCATCCACTCATCAAGATTCCTCTTGAAGAGAGTCAATGAGGGACTCTGCCTAACCTGGACTGGGATTTTATTCCAGAGTGAAGGGAGCCTCTGGGTTATGAATCTGTCCCTCCAGCATGTCCTATTTATTTCAGTGCTGAGGTTCAAGTGTCTTGAGCGTGTAGCTCGATGGGATTTGGATTTTCTGAGGTGCAGCATGTCCATTAATTCTGGATTGGACATGGCTTTATACATCAGGCACAGATTGCCCCTGAACAGGCGGTATGCCACTGAGTAGAGCTGGAGTTTCTTTAACCGGGCAGCATATGGCATCTGTTTGAGCCCTTTGATCCTCTTGGTGAGATACTTTTGGGGTCTTTCCAGTTGCTGCAGGTGTCTGGTAAGGTACATCCCAAAAGGGGCATTGTACACAATTATGGGCCTGATGAGGGATGAGTAAAGAGGCACAATGACCTCCCCTGATCTAGATGTGAATCCCTTCATGATTAGGTGGGCTATATAAAATGTTTTTCTAACCACTTTGGCCACGTGGTTGTCAAATGAGAGACTGCTATCAACTTGGGTCCCCTGGTCCCTAATTACTTCTTCAGTACTTAATGGATTACCACCTATGTGGTAATTTGTGGGCACTTTGTTTTTGCCAAAGGGGATGACTATACACTTTTTGGCATTTAGCTTGAGGCCATGGCTCTGGCACCAGTTGTCTGTTTCTATGAGGCACTTTTGGAGGATGCTTGTGTCGGCTGTAGAGTCGATTATGGCGCCCAGTTTGCAGTCATCTGTGAACTTGGTCAGCCACAGTCCCGTGTTGGCCTGTACCTCCGAGAAATATATACTGAACAAGAAAGGTCCCAGGACTGAGCCTTGTGGGATGCCACTTGTAACTGGTTTGGAGCCTGACATGGCTCCAGCAATTCTAACCATGTGGGTGCTGTCCTTGAGCCAGTTTGCAACCCATCTAGTGACATAGAGGTTTATATTTAAGCTGGTGAACTTATCTATAATTCCCGAGTGGGGTATTGTATCGAAGGCTTTTGTGAGGTCCAGGTAGGCTGTGTGGACCACCTTTCCTTCATCAATGGCCTTGGTGAATGTTTCAAAGAAATCAACCAGGTTTAAGAGGCAGGATCTGCCCTTAACAAAGCTGAACTGGGTAGGATCCTGTGTCTGTAGGTGCCCAATATCTTTATTTATGAGGTCCATGATGATCCTTTCCATAGCTTTGCAGACCAAGCTAGTCAGGCTTATGGGGTGATAGTTTCCAGGATCTATTGAGGCACCACCTTTGTGGAGAGAGACCACTGTTGCTGTACACCACTCTTTGGGTACATATCCTGTAGTAATGCTGAGACTGAACAGTAGTTTTATGTTTGGGTTTAGCTCTTCTTGGAGTTCATGTAGGACGCAGCCCGGGACACCGTCTGGTCCCATTGATGCTGTGTTTTTTGCTTTGGAGAGGGCAGCTCTTACTTGAGCATCTGAGATGTCAGGGGGGCAGCACTCTGCTGGGATAGATATTTGCCCTTTTGGTGGGGAGGGGGGGTGGGAGAAGTTTGCGCTGAACCCGTCAGCTAGGATGTTGGCAATGTCTGTGGGTTCTGTGTGTTTTTTGTCATTTTGGACTAATTCTGAGCATAACTGGGAATTCCCACCCAGGTTCTTAACATAACTAAAGAAAGCCTTGTGATTATCCTTAGTGTCCTGTGCAATTTTTCTCTCGAAGCTGGCCTTAGACGATTTTATGAGTGCCCGTAGTTTTGTTCTAATACTGATCAGAGATGCCTTCCCTTTTTGGGATTTTGCTCTATCATTTAGTAGCTTCCTCATTACTCCAGGGACTGGACTGGTAACTTCATTGTGCCATTTAATTAGTATTTTTTCTGCATGTCTTGGATCTTTGCCAGATTTGTCTCAACTGTTGAGCCTAATTGGCTCACCTTTGTTATACCTTTTACCTTAATTTTCTTTTACTGCATTGGATATAGAGGAAATCCCCTCCTTGGCAGCTTCTTCTGCCACATATTGTATAGTCTGTCAAGCAAGATGGCTATTTTCTGAAGACTAATTGAAATCTGCACTAAGTACATATATGCATTATAAATCAACTACAAACCCCAAAAGTTGGTAAAAGATCCTCATTTACATCAATACGTCATACATTTCACGTATTTCTCATTCGTACCTCATTATTCCCTCATTGCAGAAGACTTTCTGAATTATCTTCTAACCACTCCACTTTGATATAGCTTGTGTTTCTGAATCCCTCCTTTTTTGCACTGATGCACAACCCTAACAAATTCCCACTTCATTTAAGCTTATCAGCTATGAACAGCACCCAAGGATTTAGTATTGAAATAGTATGAATGTTATACAAAAAGTAATAGTTTTGAGACTTCTTTGTCTAACAGCAGCTTTTGATGCATTGAGTACTATTATTAATTTATTTATTTAATATTTGTAAACCATATGATACAGTTGATTCAGGGAAGGCTTCATCCACAACATAGCCAGAGTCAAGTTGCACAAAAAGTATTACAAATACCATAAGACATCTTAAATATAACATGAACATCATGCTTGAAAATTATGATTGCTGATGTTCATAGGCTCGTACTAGGCTAACTGCCCTTGTGGGCCATTTTAAGCCTAGCCAATTACCCCATGTGAGAAACAAACCCTGCCACTTGTGTTTGTAAGGTAAACACCTTAACCATTATGCCAACCTTCGACCACAATTACCAAGTATAGTTGGTTAGAAATCAAAACTAGAGCCAATGTACTAATGTGAAAAGTATAACTGCTCAGTGAGTTAAACTATTAGATGGGAAAATACAGTAGGTAGTGTTGTTGGGTGTGGGACTTAAGCAGAAAAACGTATAGCTTGGAAAGGGGTCAAAGGAGAGAAGTCTTAATAGTGATCAGTGAGGAATTTGCTTTGAATGGATTCGGTGACATAGCATATTATAAGGAGGCTTTCCCGAAGGTAAAAATACTGGGAAGAATTTTCATGTTAAAGGATAAACAGTTAAACATAACAGCACCAAGTTTTTTGAAAGCTTTTTCAGGTTGTGTAGAGTAAAACGGGTGTAATAATGTTGAGTTTTTAGCTTTATCTGTGTGAGAAAAATTTGGCTGATATGCAGGTGGTGTCAGAAACTGTGACAGAGAAGTTTGTAAGTAACATAAAATGCCTGACAGTGCTAATTATTCAGTAATGGCACTTAGTGAATTAATAATAACGGGTGCTGTTTCACATTTTTCCAGGGGATCAAAAGAAAAATGAGTTCTGTGTTCATTTCCAGAGGTTAGACTTGAAAATATTGAATTGGCATCATAAAAATTATTGAGGCAGAATATTGATTATAGTAAAACCATTATACATGAAAATATAAATAACCCCAGAAAAGAAAAATGTCATAAAGGTGGCTTGTGAAGAAAAAAACTGAGCAGCTAAATACTTCTATTTCAAGATATCTGAAGTTGACGTTCTGGTGTTTTCTGGATCATCAAGACATAGATAAGAATGCATGGGTTCTGGCAAAGGATAATAGTGGGAAAGGTTGTTAGTAAATTATTTTATCAAAATGGTACAAGGCAAGAATTTCTGAGAAGAATTACAGATGTTAAGCATAACAACAAAAAATCTTCAGTTGTATGGCAATGGCTGAAGTTCGGGAGAGAAACTAACAGTTTGGCATAACTATATATTACAATTTCACATCAATACTGACACTGTTACTGAGACTTGGCACAGAGAAACTGATTGTATTCAAAACTTGGAAGAATATGAATTCATGAATTCAGTTGATTTAGAAGGCATGTAAAGGGCGGAGGTGGAGATATCTCAGTGTTAGTAAATAACATATTACATATTAGTGAGGTTAAGTGTCAGCAAACTAAAAATAACTTTATAGACGGTCTGCCCAAAATAAAAAGAACTTTGTAGACTATGGGCCGGATTCACGATGTTTTGCACGGAGTCTAAGAGTAGAGTAAGACTCCATGCAGCCATCGTGTCTGACGAGCGATCCAGGAACAGCCTGTAGGGGCGTGTAAGAGAGCTCCTAAAACGGCTCTTACATGGACAGGGCTTGGATATGCAAATCACCTCAATTGCAGGCGAAAGGCATGCAAATGAGGTAGATTTGCGATTCAGGAAACCCAAACCTGTCCGAGTAAGAGCAGTGTTATTTGCAGAAATGTACTCAGTTGACAACTGAGTACCGTTCTGCAAATAGCAAAACGGAGCCGTGACAGCTCCAAATAAAGGTTGCATCCAGTGCAGGAAGCATGCCAATGGCCAAATATACAGCCATTGGAAATGTTCCCTGATGCAAAATTAAAATAAAAATGATTTTATTTTTTTCACCGATTTCCGATGTTTAAGCATAACGCAGCGCCGCGCAAACGGGCTGTGCTCTAAAACACAGAATACTACAAATTAAAACCCACAAATGTGGATTTTATTGAAAGTGGTAATGTACAATGCAAGGGAATGGCAGGCTGAAGACAAGATGGCCACCAAGTAGAGGTTGCTAAGGGGGAAGCTCAGTCTAAGACATGTAACCAAGCATTAGTAGGCAATCCTATGTAAATGAGTGTTAGGATAGTGAATCGCTAGTTTACATAGCAGATGAGCACAGTCAGTGGAGTGTAGGAGTAGGATATGGGGAGTAACAGAGTAGAGGATAGGTGACATCATGAGGGGGGTATGTATGAAAGAAGTGAAGCTCATTGGAGCAGAGTGGCATGTGTCCGCTGTCATTTAGACATCATGGAAAGAGGTGTGTCAACAGGTAGGCTAGGGGAAAGCCAAGAAATGGAAGGTGTATGCCGTGGATAACACCAAAGTTTCTTGCTGAGCGGGTATGCGCGCGTGTGAGCACCTATAAACCCGAGTAAGACTGAGTGAGTGCATGTAAGTGTGAGTGTGCGCGTTTAAGCTTGAGTAAGCATGTATAAGGCTGTTTAAAGAGTTGTAAGCATGTTTGCACTGGTGTGCGCGTGTGTTAACCCGAATAAGCAAGTTTTAGTCCATGTAAGCATGTGTGTGTGTGTGTGTTAGCAGCTGTGCGCGTGTTTGCGCTTGTGTGCGGGGCACTCCCCCCTGAGGAAACAGAAAGGAAAAAGGAAGCACAACAAATAGTAGGAAGCTACCAGGGAGTACTAGCAGAGCTAGCAGGTGAAAACAATCAGAATAAGGCAATTACACAGGCAGTACACTAGCCCAGCCCAGCCTAGCACTTAAAACTCTGCAAACAACAGTCCACTATGTTTCTCACAACAGACACTGCAGTAAGCTAATAGAAGTGAAAATTGAAAAAGCTTTACTGAGGCAAAGAAATGTTAGGGGCTGCCATTGCTGTTATAAGGCGACATATGCAACATGCTGTGGGTGGTGACAATGGAAATGCTGCTGGACAACCCACAGTGAGGAGATGGAGAAGAGTGTACAGGCCCAGGGTAACCTACGAGGGGCTACATGAGCTGGAGATAGTGGAGCGCTATAGAGTGGACAGAGATCTCCTGCAACAAATTGTTGAGCTGTGCAGGCCAAGCCTCACAGACAGAACCAACAGAGGGGAACCCATCCCAGTGGAAACCAAGGTATGTGTTGGCCTAAGAATACTAGCAACAGGTACCTTCCAGAGACCAACTGGTGATATGATGGGGATATCACAGGCATCAGCATCCGGGGTACTACACCAGTTCCTGGATGCCATGTCAGCACATGTCAGTGATCATGTATATTTCCCCAATTCCCATGAGGTATTGGCCAGCAATATGCGTCTCTTCCAGCAAATAGCGGAATACCCTGAGGTAGTGGGTGCAATAGACTGCATGCACAAGCGCATCAAAGCACTAGCTGGTGAGCGGGGTAGGGTCTACTTCAACCGCAAGGGCTTCCCCTCCATCAACTGCCAGGTCATGTGTGATGCCCAGGGCATAATACTGAATGTGTGTGCAGGCTGCCCTGGAAGCTACCATGATTCCCATATCTGGCATCTGATGCAGCTGTACCAGACATTTGCCATTTGGACATCCCACATGGTCACCTAGTGGGGGATGCTGGCTCTGCACTGGAGCCGTGGCTGATGACACCCATCAGAAATGCACACACACCTGAACAGGAACGCCATAATGAGGCACACGCACAAACACGTAATGTAATAGAGCGTGTGCTTGGGCTGCTCAAGTCACGGTTCCAGTGCCTGGACACATCTGGTTGAGCCTTGCAGTATTCACCAACTACATGTACCCAAATTGTCATGGTATGTGCTATGCTACATAATATGATCCTGAAAAAACAGCTGCAGCAGGACCAGCATAGGCCTGGGCCAAACAGCCCCCACCATTGTCAAGGCCATCACAGGCAGAGCGTGACTTGGAGGAGGAACAACCTGAGCCTGCCCAAGTAGGAAGAAGGAGGTGTGCCCAGTATGCTTTGGCCTTGGCAAAGAGGCAACACATAGCACATACACTGGCTCAGTAGGAACTCTGGAAATGATACCCCTCTCTGACTCGCACATAAAGTAAAAGGGATGCCTAAGTTGACACTACCTGCTTCCAAACATGTGCAGGGAGTGTAGTATGTGCATCCGACTTAGGCAGCCCTGAAGCACCACCTAAGGCATGAATGCCATGTGTTAAGCAATATAAAGCAGTGCTAAACAGCAATTACCACCATGTAGTATATGCAAACAAAATCGCACACACCAACTAGCACAACTGTGGTCAATGTTGAGTAATATTGGGCAACGTCCAGCAATGTTGGTGAATATTGAGCAATGTTGGACAAGCCTGTTCTAAGTAGGGCATAGCTAAACAAAAGCCAACATGCTCATATATGCTTAACAGGCCCTTAAGCAGTCTGGTCTGCTCAGTATGAAAATATAAAGCAGTGATGGGCCTTGAACCCAGGATACTGTGCACTATAGCCAAAGTACTGAACCACTAAACCATGACAGCATTGCGATGGTCCACCTGTATGATGGAATGTTGATAAGTCTATGCAAAGTATTCCATGGAAACCCTGCAGGCACAGCATAATCCTTGTTGAGTTATGACACAAAGGTGAGTCCTGCAATGAGAACAGAACCTGACTTCCAACACACACAGTATAAATGTTAATATTGGTCATGTTCGCACACATCAGCAAATGTAGTGGACCTCAATAGCAACATACTGAAGGGTCACACTGGGCATGCTCACACACGAATAAATGAGACAAATGTCAGGCAACAAAACATGGAATGGTAGAACTGGGCATGTTCACACACTTAGGCCATGTCTGAGTACAGCAGTGGGTGATGCATATCTGGCAGTTGCATGTGTTAACCCAGGAACCTGTCACTATACAGCAATCTGACCTGTGCACACAGTTAAATGACAACAGACACATCTATAATATAGTGGAACCCTGTCATAATCAAATATGTTCTGCAGATACCGAAGTTGTTCATGGAAACTGGTAAAGCAAAGATGATAATGACCTGCAAACAGTATCAGCAATAAACATTGTGCATCATGAATATTAGCATAGGTTCAGAGGTCGATACTAGGCTATCTGCCCTAGGGCATGTACAAGCCTAGCCAGAGTGTGTTTGGCATTCACAACCCTGTCAGATTACTACACTGTGTGTGTGAATAGTAGGTCACACAAGATAGCCCATGTACATTTAGGCTAGTGCTAGCAGGGACACAGAAGATATTCCAGGGGTAAATATACAATCACCCATACAGTCGTCAAGATGTCTCCAGTAGGTGGTCAGTGGGTGGCTCTGCCTATATGAAACTGGGATTACATTCTGCAGTGAGTGGAGCCTCTGGGATAAGAATCTTTCCCTCCACAATGTCCTATTAACATCTGTGCTGAGGTATACGTCCCTGGAGTGTGTAGCTCCAAGGGAGTTGGATATCCTGAGGTGGAGCATGTCCAGTGATTCTGGTTTGGGTGTATCTGTAAACAACAGGCACACATCATATCTGAGTAGGTGGTAAGTGACTGAGTAGAGCTGGAGTTACTGCATCTGAACTATGCAAGGCATCTGTGTGAGTCCCTAGATCTGCTTGGTGAGGACCTTCCGTGGCCAGTACAGTTGCTGCAGGTGTCAGGTAAGGTACACCCCAAATGTGGGATTGTAACCAAGCATGGATGTGATGAGTATAGGGGCACAATGACCTCACTCGATCTAGATGTGGGATAAGGTGGCCCACATAGAAGGTGTGTCCAACCACTTTGGCAACGTGAATGTTAAAGGTCACAGTACGAAGAAGTCATGTCCCCAAACCCCTAACAACTCATACCGTATGTAATGGAGTACTACCTATGTGGTAATGTGTGGGCATGTTGTTACTCCCAAAGGGGATGACTATGCAACTAATGGCATTTAGCTGTAGGCCATGGCTCAAGCACCAGTCATCCATCTCTGTGAGACCCTGATTGAGTATGCATGTGGCAGCTGGAGAGTTGATCATGGCACCCAGTTTGCAGTCAAGTGCAAACATGTTCAGCAATATTCCCCCTGTGGTAGCCTGTATGTATGACAAATATATACTGAACAAGAGAGATCCCAGGACCAAGCCGTGTGGGATGCTATGTGTAACTGGTGTATAGTCAGACATGGCATCTGCAATTCTGACCATGTGGGTGCTATCCCTGATCTAGGTATCAATCCATTGTGTGAGACATGTGTCCATATTGATGCTGGTGAGCCTATTCTTAATGGGCCAGTGGGTTATTGTGTTGAAGGGTTTTGCAAGGTTCAGGTAGGCTGTGTGGACAGCCGCCCCTATATTGATGGACCTGTTAGCCATTTAAAGAATACAAACAGGTTCAAGAGGCAAGATCTGCCCACAACAATGCTGAAATGTGTAGGACAGCGTGTCTGTAGGTTCCCAATGTCTATGTGTAGGAGTCCTATGACAATATGCTCCATAGCTTTGCAGAACAGGATACATAGGCTTATAGGGCAATATTGTCTGTGGTCCGTTGTGGCACCAACTCTGTGGAGCGGGACCACTGTCACAGTACGCCATTCCTTGGGTACCTATCCTGTGGTAGCTCCGATACTGAACAGTGATGTAATGTGAGGGTTGCGTTTGTCATGATGCTCGTGTATGATGCAGGCTGGGACACCATCTGGTCACATTGATACTGTGATGTACGCTGTGGGGAGGGCAGCACTCACCTGTTACTGTGTGATGTCAGGGAGGTTATACTCTGTTGGGATGGATAGTTGCTCCTTAGGGGGGATGGGTGGGAGACATCTGCACTGAACCTGTTTGCCAGGATGTAGGCAATGCCAGTGGGTTCAGGGTAGGTTTAGCCAGTATGCAGTAACTCCAGGTTCCTGACATAACTGAAGAAGGCCTGTGATAGTCCTACATGTCAGTTGCAATTGTCTGGTAGAAGCGGCCCTTAGAAAAGTCCATGAGTGATTGTAGCTGTCTGCTAGTACAGATCACAGATGCCATCCCAGTCTGGGGTTGTACTCTATCATGTAGTAGTGACCTCCTGATGTTGTACAGCTTATTAATGGCTGGGGTCTACCAGACAGGTCCCCTGCCATTGTAGTAGTAGATCCTGTTGTTATTTGGGATGGCACAATCCATGCAGTCCACTAGGTGTTCATAGAATGTGTATGTAAATAATGCAGCAGTGTGAGCCGTATATGCCACTGTCTCAGGATCTCTGAAGGATACCACCCTGCTTTGGTGAAGTGAGATGTCGGCTCATGAGAAGTTCAACAAGATTACCCAGGATGGGTGTGTGGAGGGTATATGTATGTCCTGTGAGATACATGTATGTTCTGACCTTACCAATGAGGGGTATATCGCTGGTGTGGAACATAGAGTCCCCATGTTGGTGATGAGCTGGTCCAATATGTATTCCCCCGTGTGGCTGTGCTGACTGGTTGTGCCAAAGCATATGAGTCCACAAATTGTAGTGACTGTTGGGTGAGGTTGTCGGGGCTTGAGTTGTATCCAAAGTCAATATTTGTGTATATGAAGTCATATAATATAATGGTGTTTGTGTTTGTGGAGACCTTCATATTCTCCATAGTTCCCACGAAAGCCGAGTGTGGTTCCTGAGTTTGGGAGTGTGTTCTGTAGCAGGCAACAAACTGAAAGGCAGTATTGCACAATAGTAGTTGTATATGTATGGTCTGTGATGCTTTGTGCAGTGCCACTAACCTGGAGGTGTGTGTATCTGTGATGTATAAGGATACTCCCCCTAGTTGTGTTGTCTGTTCCAAGTCTTGTTGTCAGACAGCATGGTATAAAACATAACCTGGTAGTGCTGGTGTGCATAAGCGAGCCTGAACCAGGTGTCTGTCAGTGCACAGATATTGCTCTCCTCCATACTGAGGAGAGTCCTGAGTGGCCACAATATGAGGTTAACACAACTGTTGTTGAGCAGCATTACCCTTAGTTTCATTTAACCTGTAACGTCTATGGAGGTGGGTTTGTCTTCTGAGCCCTTCTTAAAAAAGGCACTATGGTGGTAGCAAGAGCCTTAGCCAGGATACCAAAGTCCAAGGGTGACAGGTGCAAGCTGTCCATAGTAAAGCTACGTGGCATGTTGAGCATGTCACCATACGCTTACAGACACTGTATCCCCTATGAATGAAACAAATTTGTTAGCCAACTGTTAAATGTGATATGTGTGTCCGTATACTGTGACATCATAATTGATGGGTGTAAGATGCTAGACAAGGTCAGGGTCATACTGGCCTGGGCTACATGATCAGAGTGTACCACCATGTATCATGTCATGTGGTCCAGGGAGTAACGTCTGAGGTTACACACACCAGCATGGACAATGATGGTGCCAGTCTTGTACTTGCTTTGGAGTGACCTGACTGCCTGTGTTATGCGGCAGATCCTGGCACCCAACAGACAGCCCAAAGTGACTATTCCCTTGTCAGGGCTGGTGAGTGGTATGTCAGTGTGTCTGAACATAAGTGTCACCTATTACAAATGTATTAGGTGTGTTGTGTAGCCCGAAGGGCAGTGACTGTGTGGCACACTGACATTGTGAACTTTGTGATATGTGGGTATTGTAGTGGGGTAGCAGGTGTGTGTGTCTGCTTTGGAGGTCTCTGCTGCTTAGGTAGAGTACATTTACAACATCTGTGTATGTCAATGTGTGCTAATGTGGTTTGAGTATTGTTGCTAGAGGATATGTGAGACTGATATGTGGTGTGTGTGGATACCTTCACCACCTGATAGACTGTGCCAGTCATGGGTCAAGAGAGTTCAGCTCCCTGTATGTCTATATAGGTGCATCTCACACATATATCTGAGTTTGTTGGGAGGAGGAGAGGGTTGTCTGTGTACATGAGGCAGATGTGACATTGTGTCAATATCGCAATATCCACCTGTTGGACTGAAGAGTACACACAAAACCGACCCCTGGACATGCCAGGATATTATCATGACATACACTGTAGCCTGATCACAAAGGATCAGTAGGGTGTTAAGCATGTAAAAGAGTATAACAGGGATTAGTGCTCATGTTCGTTAGTGTTTTGTAAAGAGGAGCTGAGAAGGACTTCAGAATGAATCATGACACCTCCTTCAGCTATGTCATAAATATCAATGTACACCCATATATGTCCTGCATCAGGGCCAACTGTACCTGAGTGTCAATGATGACATCATGACAGACAGGCCCATGTGTACATACCCATCCCCCACTGACAATAGTCCACATCATCATACCAGGAGATATCACATGTAGAATGGATGAGCAGCTACCCCCACTGCCAAAAGCATGGCGGCAGGTGGAATACATTGATTTCCAATATGTGTCATGCACAAACTACAGAACAAACAGATCATGCACCTGAACAGTCAGCTGAGCCGCACCCCTTACACAGGATGTGGAACCGTTGAATGTGTCATAGCTACATATGGCACTCCCCACAAGTGTTGCTGCACAACACACCATGGAAAGTCAAGTTCAGTATGCCTATGAGGTCTGATCTGCAAGGTCATGGAGTCCATCATGGTTGCAGTCATAAACAGAGCGATTGGAAGCTGACACACACACAACCCTACCAACTGTGGTATGTTCATGTGCGGATCATGGTTCCCAAACATGCTAGACTGTTTGCAAGGCAGCCACCCAGGACATACATCAATGAACACATCTGCACATGTGTCACATAGACTTTGAATAGCCCTTTATCAATATCCCAGACACATGTAGTATCCACAAAACCAAGAAGCTGTGCATAAATATGTGTTGACATATGAAAGAATGTCACTGTGTCCACAGATAGATCACACAAGGTAAGGATTCTGAGGTCATGTTCAAGCTGTTGACACATGCTGCCCACATGGACCATACCTGAAATGGCATAAAACAAAGTGTACACACATCACCATGTCCAGTCTGATGATGTCACTATCCTACAGATACTGCAGGAGAAGGGAAATCAGCCAGTAAAGCAAATAGTGTGCCATGTTAATGCGTCTCTTTTCAGTCTCATGGCATAGTTAGGTAGGGGTTTGAATCCTGCAAATTGTGTGTGTGTGTGTGCAGTTTACTTTGAGAGGTGTTCCGTTTTTGGAGACTGCGAAAACTCAGTAAAGGAGATACATTCCTCTTTGGAAAGTCTGATGATGTCACCATCCTACAAATACTGCAGGAGAAGAGAAACCAGTCAATAAATCAAATAGTGCACCGTGTTAGTGCATCTCTCTCTAGTATCATAACATAGTTAGGTAGGGGTTTGAATCCTGCAAACTGTATGTATGTATGCAATTGTCTTTGAAAGGAGTGCCCTTTTTGGAGACTGTGAAAATACACTAAAGGAGGTACATTCCTCTTTGGAAAGTCTGATGATGTCACCATCCTACAAATACTGCAGGAGAAGAGAAACCAGCCAGTAAAGCAAATAGCGTGCCATGTTAGTGTGTCTCTCTTTACTATCATAACATAGTTAGGTAGGGGTTTGAATCCTACAAGCAGTGTATGTGTGCAATTGTCTTTGAAAGGAGTTCCCTTTTTGGAGACTGTGAAAACACACTAAAAGAAGTACATTCCTCTTTGGAAAGTTTAATGATGTCACCATCATACAAATACTGCAGGAGAAAGCAAACCAGCAACTAAAGCAAATTGCACGCCATGTTAATGTGTCTCTCTCTCTCTAGTATCATAACATAGTTAGGTAGGTTTTGAATCCTGCAAATGCTGACTGTGTGTGTGGCACTGTTGGTCAACACTGTGTGGGTTTTGCTTTTACTATGGTATGACATAGTATGATGACAACAGTAAGTGCATTGCAGACATCAGGTATCTGCGTGGCAAATATATATGTGTACATGTCCCCTCAATCAGTACATAGGTGTGAAGCCTGCATACTACATGAATACATTTGTTTCCATTGACAGGTTGTGCTGCTGCTTCTCAGATTGTAGGTCACATATGTATGTATGTGACATGGCCATCCACTGTCATGTTCTGTGGCCAAGGTCATTTGTGGCACACACACCCATGACAGTTACTTAAGAGTAGAGTGAGTGAGGGTATATGCCTGGGGTATATGTCAGACATGGTCATACGCAACAAAGTCTGCCAAGAATGGACAGTCTTTATAGGTGTACGACTTCCTTGTGGATATGCATTCAGGCCTCTAATGTCTTATGTGATACACCTTGGGACTCCACAATACCTATGGATATGTGGATACCAAGGGACACATGACATAACATGGGTGTGTATGTACACAATGGTACTCGACATACATGTTGAGGGCTACCACCTGTGTGGTACTGATGGGATAGTATGTTTAGTACATGAGGATGACTATGCCATAGTCAGCTTACTACTATACAGCATGTACCACACAACAGGTATCTGTCTGTATGATACCCTTGTGTAGGATATGCGTCCCATCCAGGGAATAGTTTCATAGTTTCATAGTATAGTACTAGGCTATCTGCCCTGGGGCATTTGTAAGCCTAGCCATAGTGATGTGGCTTTTGCCACCCCATGAAATGGTACAAAAATGTACAGAATAAATCTAGAATACTGTGCCTCTGTCTAGTAGTGACACAATGAAGGTCCCCTTATATAATAGAATTAGTTTACTGTGCCCCTGTCTAGCAGTGACACAGATGTGACCCCTGGGGTAAACTTTCGATCTCCCATCCACTCATCAAGATTTCTCTTGAAGAGAGTCAGTGAGGGGCTCTGCCTAATACGAACTGGGATCCTGTTCCAAAGCATGGGAAGCCACTGGGTTATGAATCTATCCCTCCAGCATGTCCTATTCATACTTGTGCCAAGGTTTAAGTCTTTAGCTCTCGTGGTCCTGATGGATTTGGATTTTTTGAGGTGGAGCATGTCTATCAGATCCTGATTGGACATGGCCTTGTACGTCAGGCAGAGATCACCTCTGAGCAGGCGGTATGCTACTGAATAGAGCTGAAGTTTCTTTAGTCTGGCGGAATAAGACATATGTTGGAGACCCTTGATCCTTTTGGTGAGGTACTTTTGTGGTCTCTCCAGCTGTTGCAAGTGCCGGGTGAGGTACATACCAAATGGGGCATTGTACTCAATCATGGGTCTGATGAGGGAGGAATATAGGGGTACAATGACATCCTTGGATCTGGATGTGAATCCCTTCATGATGAGGTGTGCAAGGTAGAATGTTTTTCTAACCACTTTGGCAACGTGGGTGTCAAATGAGAGGTCGCTGTCTACTTGGGTCCCTAGGTCTCTGATTACTTTTTCCGTACTCAGTGGGTTGCTGTCTATGTGATAATTTGTGGGTACTTTGTTTTTCCAAAAGGGGATGACTATACATTTTTTGGCATTTAGTTTAAGGCCGTGACTACGGCACCAGTTGTCCATTTCAGTGAGGCATTTTGTAGGATGTGTGTGTCTGCTGGTGTATCGACTATGGTGCCTAGTTTGCAGTCATCTGCGAACTTTGTCAGCCACAGCCCTCCCATGTTTGCTTTAACATCTGAGAAATAAATGCCGAACAAGAGGGGTCCCAGGACAGATCCCTGTGGGACACCACTTGTGACTGGCTTTGAGTCTGACATTGCTCCAGCAATTTTAACTTTATGGGTTCTGTCCTTTAGCCAGTTTGCAACCCATCTAGTGACATAAGGGTTTACTTTTAAGCTGTTTAGCTTATCAATGATGCCTGAGTGGGGTATTGTGTCGAAGGCCTTAGCCAAGTCCAGGTATGCTGTATGGACTGCTTTGCCCTCATCAATGGCTCTAGTGACTGTTTCGAAAAAGTCAACCAGGTTTAAAAGGCAGGATCTGCCCTTTACAAAGCCGATCTGGGTGGGGTCAAGTGTCTGTAGGTCCGCTATGTCTCTGTTTATGAGTTCCATAATGATTCTTTTCATAGCTTTGCAGACCAGGCTAGTTAAGCTTATGGGGCGGTAGTTTCCAGGGTCTGTAGAGGCACCCCCCTTGTGGAGTGGGACGACTGTTGCTGCACGCCAGTGTTCAGGTACATATCCCAGTAAGGCTAAGGTTAAATAGCATTTTTATGTGTGGGTTTAGCTCCTCTTGAGTTCATGTAACACGCACCCGGGATACCGCCAGGTCCCATTGATGCTGTGTTTTTGCTTTGTTTAGGGCGGTTCTCACTTGCACGTCTGAGATGACAAGGAGATTACATTCAGCTGGGATAAGTATTTCTTCTTTTGGGGGTGAAGAAGGCGAGAAATTTGCACTGAACCTGTCAGCCAGAATGTTAGCAATATCTGTGGGTTCAGTGTATTTTTTGTTGTTGTGAACCAACTCTGAGCATATCTGAGGATTTCTGCCCAGGTTTCTAACATAGCTGAAGAAGGCTTTTCTGGTTATCTTTAGTGTCCTTAGCGATTTTTCTCTCAAAGTTTGCCTTGGATGTTTTTATGAGAGAACGTAGTTTTCTGCTAATGTTGATCAGAGATGTCTTCCCTTCATGGGATTTCACTCTGACGTGCAGTAGCTTCCTTCTTTTGTTATACAATTTGTTTATGGCTGAGGTCCACCAGACAGGACGCTTACATTTGGTGGAGAGGGACTTGGATTTGTTTGGGATTGCATGATCCATGCATTCTTGGAGATGTCCATAGAAAGCATTTGTGAAGGATTCGGCATTGTGGGATGTGGTATCCACTGGCACAGTGGGCTTAAAGGATACCATCTCAGTCTTAAGAAGAGTGAAGTCTGCTTTTGAGAAGTTTTTCACTGTGGTCTTTTGTGCTGGGGGTGGAGGTGGGATATGTATATCCAGGGTGATTAGTTTGTGGTCAGATATCACTAGTGAGGGGTATACTTCCGGTGTGGAGCATTTTGTCCCCATGTTTGTGAGGATCAGGTCTAGTATATTATCTCCCCTAGTGGGAGAGGTGACTAGTTGTTCCAGTGCCTTTGAATTTATGAATTCCAAGAACCTTTGGGCTAGGGTATTAGGGCTAGAATAATGTACCCAATCTATGTTTGGATAGTTGAAGTCTCCCAGTATGATGGTATTTTGTGATACATTCATATCCTCCAATGTCTTCAGGAAGGCTGAGTGGGGTTCTTGAGATTGGGAGGGTGGTCTGTAACATGCTACCAGTTGTATAGCAGTTTTGCCTATGGTTAGTTGTACCTGTATAGTCTCTGATGCTTCATGTGTTGCTACTAACCTGGAGGTGTGGGTGTCCTTTATGAATATGGACACTCCCCCTCCCTTTGTGGTTCCGCCCGGGTTTTGGGGCCGAAAAGCATGATACGAGGTATAGCCTGGTAGCACTGGGGTGCTCTCAGGAGCCTTGAACCAGGTTTCAGTTACTGCACAGACGTCGATGTTCTTCATGCTGAGGAGTGCATCAAGTGCCTGCATCTTGAGATTTAGACTTCTGGCATTGAGCAGCATTACCCTTAGTTTTTTTCCATTTTTGTTTTCTAAGGAGGTGGGTTTGTCTTTTGAGCCTTGCCTAAAAAAGGCACTATGGGGGTGGCAAGAGCCTTAGCCAATATCCAGAAGCCCAGTGGTGACAGGTGTAAGCCATCCCTTGTGAAGCAGAGTGGCTTGTCCAACATATCATCCCAGGCAGACAGACATTGGATCCCCTTAGAATGACACCAGTACTTGAGCCAATTGTTAAAGCTGATCATCTTGTCTTTGTATTGTGGTATCATTCTTGGTGAGGGCAAGATGCTGCTTAGGGTCATGGTCATACCAGCCTGGGCTACATAATCGGAGAGCTCCTCTATGTCTCTTTTCATGTAGTCCAGGGAGGTACGTCTCAGGTCATTCACACCAGCATGGACAATGACGGAGTCATATTTGTACTTGCTTTGGAGTGACCTGAGTGCGTGTGTTATGTGGCGGATCCTAGCCCCCAATAGCTCACAGTCACCTTCTCCTTCTTCAGCCTGGTCAGTTGAACATCAGTGTGTCTGACTATGGAGTCACCTATTACTAGTGTATCAGGCAAGGTGTTTGGCCTTAAGGGCTGCGATTGGTCGACACACTGATTTATTGAAATATGTGTTGCATGTGTTTTGTTTTGAGGTGGTGGATTTTTGGATGTCTGCTTTGGGAGCCTCTGTTGTTTTGGTAAGTTTTTTATTAGAGCCTCCGAGTATGTCTTTGTGTTTTTATGTGTTTGGTTTACAGTTGTGGTAGGTCTATGTGGGACTGGGATTGTTGTGTGTGTGGTTGCCATCTCCTCCTGTCTGGTCATGCCAGCCCTGGGTTGAGAGAGTTCAGCCTCCAGTTTGGCTATATAGTTGCATCTCTCACATGTATTTGTGTTTGTTGGGAGGAGGAGAGGGTTGTCTGTGTACATGAGACAATTGTAGCATTGTCTCAAGATGCCCAGATTGACCAGCTGAACTGGAGACAACGCCAGTAATCTACCACTCAACATGCTAGAACAGTATAAGGGAGTGGTATACCTTTAAGGGAAGTGGGTATTCACAGGGGTGGTAAGTAGATGTAGTGCTTTACTTAGTACGAGAGTGCTTACTTAGTAGAGAAGTATTGAGAACAAGTGCTAGGCTTATAATACAGTGAGTAGTCTGGTTATACTAAGAGTAGAGCTTCCTTAAGGGAAAATTTGAAGAGCAGACTTGGCGGAGCCAGAAAAAGTTTAACCTTGTTTAACTGGCGCTGCGCTATGTGCATGACCGTGCAAAGCCGTGCAAATGCGGATTTTAAACAGTGAACTACAAAAGAGCTAGAAATGGTCCCAAACAACCAATTACTACAGCTTCTTGTGCTGAGGTCACTTCCCCCAAGGACAGGTAGGCTGCTCAAGGCTCCCCACTCCCACTGGTGTGCAAAGAAACTTCCTTCTATCCAAGTAAGGTAATGGACAACACAGGAACTACACCACAGCCCAGAATACAGCAATGCCTGTAAACTGGTCTAAACTAGTCGAGGAAGGCGGGAAAACAAGGATTATTTTTTTGTTTTTTTGGTAGAAACACACAGAAAATGCAGAGACAGTGATAAATTAGTTACACAGGCTAGCACACTTTAGTGGACAACCTCCACAGTTAAATTAAACAAACAAACATGCAAACTTTCGATCAAATTCGACTAAAATGTAACTTTAAGTGCAGATTTTAAAATAATGCAGCAATCAGTTAAAAAACAGTTCAGGCTAGTTCAAGGTAAGCTACAGAAACTATTTCAAGTGAAAAAAAAGCAAAGATACTTAAATCCAGAAGGTAGTCGCTTTTTTGAGTTCCTTGCTGCTAGGACCACTCTGTAAACCCACGTGGAGCTTGTCTGAGCAGTATAGCCAGAAAAAAATGCCCAGAGGCGGATTTTAAACAGTGAACTACAAAAGAGCTAGAAATGGTCCCAAACAACCAATTACTACTGCTTCTTGTTCTGAGGTCACTTCCCCCAAGGACAGGTAGGCTGCTCAAGGCTCCCCACTCCCACTGGTGAGCAAAGAAACTTCCTTCTATCCAAGTAAGGTAATGGACAACACAGGAACTACACCACAGCCCAGAATACAGCAATGCCTGTAAACTGGTCTAAACTAGTCGAGGAAGGCGGGAAAACAAGGATTATTTTTTGTTTTTTTGGTAGAAACACACAGAAAATGCAGAGACAGTGATAAATTAGTTACACAGGCTAGCACACTTTAGTGGGCAGCCTCCACAGTTAAATTAAACAAACAAACAAGCAAACTTTCGATCAAATTTGACTAAAATGTAACTTTAAGTGCAGATTTTAAAATAATGCAGCAATCAGTTAAAAAAACAGTTCAGGCTAGTTCAGGCATTGTAGGCCAATCCATGCATTCCCAGATTTGGATGGACACATCCCTAGTGTGTCTGCATGTACCTAAGGGGGCTATATGACACACAGGTGTGGTCACAGTAATGGGTGGTGATCATCACCACTGTTTAGTGTTATAGTGTAGCACCGGAAGGATCCAATTGATACTAGGTTCCCTACTACTGTGTGTCATTTGTCAGGACATCATCCAATGATTGCTTATAGTCATGCTGTTGAGGTTGTGTATGCTACCAGACCGCAAATCATTGACTGATATTAACGGTATCACCCGCAGCATAGTGTCAACCCATGTCATACACACGTCTACCCGTGTTAGTACATAACTGTAGTAGAATTCATACTGGCTATTGAAAGATGCAATGAGATGTTAACAATGTGTATGACAGGGTATGCCACACGTCCCATGTGTCTACTATGCACGTACATCCAGACAGTGCACACCCACCATGTTCACAGATGTACACTTGCTAATCTGTACTGCACACATCACACACATACTGTCCACTCACTAACACATGCTGGCAACACATCACACATCAGCCAAGTGACACATGGGTGGATAATACATACTCAGACCTTACAGTGGTGTAAACAATGCTACATTGACAATCAGAGCTTTGATGCATAATGTCTGCTCAGATATACCTACAAGGATGTAGTTACACTTCCTTGTTGACAACTTGCTATTATTGCTACACTACTATAGTGTCACCCTGTGCATCAGCACCATGTTAGCCTGTCCCTCCAGCGATAATGCAGATGACAGGAGGTGGCACAGGTATCATCATATGCACAGGGCATTTTGTTGTTTGCCAGAACCTGCCATTGACCCATCCAATCGACATGTCTGTGTGTGTGTGTGTGTGTGTGTGTGTGTGTGTGTGTGTGTGTGTGTGTGTGTGTGAGGGACAACAGTACAACATGGGCCAATGTTGATGCAATGTGTGTGTATGTGTGAGCCCTAGTTGTTTGCTTAATGTGTGTGTGTCTGCATGCACAGAGCTCCACCATGTGGCTGCCATATACGGTGGTTTGTGGGTCAGCCACAGACTGTACCTGCTTGGCTGTACAGATCATTGTCTCCGGCCATAGACACAGTACCTGTGCCTGGTAGGGGTGCTACGGACAGTATTGGGTACCAACCCTGACTGGGTACTGTCATCAGAGGCAGAGGTATGATGACTGGACCCATGTCCCTGCTGGGACTGGCCAGAGCCACGTGCACGTGGTCTACTGGGACGGACAATGGGCAGGCTAGCCCCAGCATTGCTGGGGCTGGTACTGCCACTATGGGAGTGGCTGTGAACTGTGGGCCGTCCATGAAGACTGCCAGCTGTTGCTGTTGCTGGCATGCGTCCACGTCAACGTAGCAACCATCCTGCACAGTCTTGGCTCGAGGAAGACATGTTGTGGAGGGCATCTATTGTCTCCCCCCAACATCTATCAATGACCTCGGTGTACGTCCAGATGGCACTGGCAAGGTCACAGATGCTGTCATTGATAGCAGTGTAATGTGCCCTCTGCGCCCTAAGTCCCTGCCTGGTGTACTGTTCCATACGTGCCTGAGCCTGCATTACAGCCCGGAACATGGTGGTCGTCATAAGACCTGTGAGGGCACGCCTGCCAGGGGCAATACGTCCAGTGGTGCTCCCCCAAGAACCCCTGGACCTCCGCCTATGTGGTACCATTCTGGGTCTATGGCTATGGCTGCTGTGAGGGGATGCAAGTGCCATGGGTACCACACTCTCCTGGTCAATGCCAACTGTATGCTGTCCCTCCCCTATGGCCATTGGTGGTGATGGATGTAATGGCAGTATGAGTGTGCGCATAGATGGGTTGAACGCTGTGTACTGTCGATTGGCGGACCAACGACAGACCCTGTCAAATCTCCCTATGACAAAATACATGTGTCATCATAATCAGTATCTGTGGCAGTGGCTTCAGGTCACGTGCTGCTTTCGCCAACCCCTACCTCAGCACCTTTGAGAGGAAGACAGGAAACACACATTACTGTCTGCACATGCACACATGCACACATGAACACTTGCACACATGAACACATGCACACATGCACACATGCACACATGCACACAGGAACACAGGAACCCATGCACACTCCTCACTACAGTAGATACACACACACAACAGAAATCCAAATCATACTCAATACTGGTTGAAGGTGGGTGACAGTATCACAAAGCAAACAGTCACGTCACACGTGTCAGCATGCAGAATAAGTGTTGATCAAGTCCATGCAGTGTGAGTGTAGACAGCCATAGTTAATGACAGTGTACATGGCTGTGGTGCATGTGTGTACATGTTCAGTGATTACCTACACCCTGAAACACAATGTGTACAAGGACACAACATTTCTGTGCAAGTATTATAAGCTCTGCAATGTCCTATGCACCATCACACACAGGTATACATACCATGGCTGCATGTGTTATCTGTGTGTCACATGGATTTCCATGTCTGATTGCAGTGTCTGTGTCTGTAGCAGATAATTGTGGACACAGGTGTAGCACATACATGCTATGTACACACATGGGATGAGTGGTACATGTATACGTGATGGGATACCAATCTTGGACATGGCCATTGTAAGAGTATGGGGTGTAGTACCATTAGCCATCATTATCATGCATCATGTGGTCACTCAAGGCCACTAAAGTGTGCTAGACCACCGCCTAGCATGCTGTACCTGAACCGCAGTGCCGTGGCTAAGTTCACAATTACACAGCCACGTTTCACAAGGGTGTGTGAGGTGCCCAATAGGGAGCATTGCCTAATATGACTGTGTTATGTGTTAAGTAGTGTTGCACAGCCCCATGCTAGGCCCCTACCCCTCAGGTATATTATGTGTGGTGTGTGGATGACATGTAGGATACTGAAGTGTGACCTGGCAGCGGGTGTTCGGTTACACTATGTGTAGCATGTTGAGGTGTACTGCGTATGACAAACGTGTTATGTTGTGTACATGTGTGTCAACTATGCCTATCCAACGTGCAGTACAGTGTTGCCACATTTATGTCTGATGCTCTGTGCATTGCATGTGATTGAGGCAGCTACTGACTTTACTGAGATGTTTCACATCTCACAGCAAACCTGCACAGCATGCATTATGCGTAGGTGTGTTATGTGTACATGGCCTACACCTCACCTATGACATGCACAGTTCAATACCAAGTTTAAAGTGTTAACACACTCACCAGCATGTATCGTCTGCCCTGCTGTCACAGCAGAGGGACCTGCAAGAATATGACACAGTTTGTCAGTGGCCACAACTGTGGTATTGCTACTGTGAGTGTGCTAAACTACAGTAGAATAACAGGCATAGGTGTACAGATACTATACAAATTATCAGTATTGCACACAATAGGCAGCACAACTGCTAAACACAGTACACATCTCACATATGCATACTCTAACAATACAGGTAACAGTAGTCTACAGCTAGGGCATGTTACCTGCACACTCCATGTCACCATGCTGGATGGCTCCGGTCTCCATGATGACACATGTGTGATGTTGTTGCTGCTGTAGGCCAGGAGCCATCACACTTAGCAGCAGTTCCTCCACTCTGGTGAGGGGGGGGGATGTATGGCCACCCCACCACCTGTGGCAAGCTGATGTCTGTGGATATCAGACGCATGCCGCCGGACATGTCTAATTAAATCACTGCAGTGATGGCGTACCTGCTCATATGTCCAGTTATGCATGCCTATGTCATTTACTCGACGAATAAGTTCTTGCCACAGTGCAGTACGCTCCTGCTGGTGCTGGCTGGCCCTGGAAAACAGCAGGGTATATTGCTGAACCAGGCTGTGTTGGATTTTCTGTTCCTCTGTGGCTGTGTAGGAGGGATTCCTGTGATGAGCCATAAGCCTGGAAGACAAGTAAACGATATGTGTGAGCAAGTCATGTGGCACACTTAACATTATACAGTAAAGATATTGGTTAACTGCCATATATAGCATCTGTTCATCTGTCACAGGATACACACATTCAATACCACATATCAGTGCTCAGCCCACAACTGGCTGACAGTGCCTGCCACACTCCATATAATACACCAGTATACACCAGTACTTGGCACACTGTTTGGGATCCAATGCACAGCCTTGCCAGAGGGGTACATATCAAGCTAATGCATGCATAAATATGTCATCCATTGCAATGAATGTGAAGTACAGTTACAGTATAACCAGTAACCCACCCTAGTCTTTGATGCCATACCCCTACCTAACATATGTGCACAGTTGTTAATATAGCTGGCATACTGCTGTAACAGAGTATACATGTTGCTAGGTACACACGCAAACCCTGCATCACACACGTGATTGTGGACGTGGTACAGGCATCATTACACACACATTAGACATTCATACAACACACAAATGTATGCTGACACAGATGAGCATTTCCTGTGTACCTTACAGTACTGTGTGCCCCTACTTACAGATGCCTATGTCTGAGGTATGTAATCTGTGCAGATTACAGGAAACACACAAGACAGTGTTACCAGGGAATGTGAACATACACCATACTGTGCTGTTTAGGCCTACAGCTTCAGGTGGTACAACGGTTCAAATGTCGGCTGGATTCACCAGCAGTACCAGTTACTGAGCATACATGTATTGCTTCAGCCTATGATGGGACATCACAGTCATACACAAGGAACTATGTCACAACATATACCATCCTACTATGTCTGCATCCCAATAACTGACACATCTTACTCTGGCCTCACACCTAGGACACAAACGACCATGATAGAAACAACCTCACACTAAGCTATCACACCATTACAGACCTTGCACACATTCACTGTCACACTCATTCCACCTCACATAGCAGGTATTGCACCGTGTACATGTCTGTGTGCATTGTGTCATAAGTAGGTAATACGCTATTGGCCCTGGGGCCTACAGCAGGCTAGCCATATGCTACCCTGGCCTTTGACACACATGTAATTAGATTTCACTTCCTCCTGTCAACTGGATACACAGAGATGATTCCCAGGGTGTGTTACCTATCCCCCAGACAATCATCAGGGGTATGTATGACATCTGCTACTGAGGAGCCTTGTTTGTTCATGCTGGGTGGTTTACTCCAGAGTATGGCATATTTGCCAATAGGAGCCAATCCCTCCAGCATGTGCTGTTTAGTGAGGTTGCGGGGATTAGGGACCAAGGCCGTGTAGCCCGGTGGGATTGTGAGGTGTTGACATGGTGGTTGTCTGACTGCTATGGATGTGGCATACCTCTGTATGTTTAGCAGAGGTAACCTCTGGGTGGCCGGTATGCAACGCAGTGTAGCTGTGGTTATGTGAGTCAGTCTGCATAAGGTATGTGTTTCAGGGCAGTATTACCCTTTATGAGGTATCTCTGTGGCCTTTCCACTTGCTGTAGTTGTCATGTGAGGTACATACCACATAGGGCATTGTGATGAGTACAGGGGAACACTGACCTATATTTCCGTACATGCCACATCATTTGTGATAACACGTACCATGTAGACAGATTACAAGACTAGTGTGGTACTGTGAATATCAAAGGGGAGGCTACTGTCTGCCTGTGTCCCATATTCCCTTCTGACACCTTCAGTGTTAGTCAGGCAACCACCTATCTGGTAGTTAGTGGGTAAAGTGTTTTGGAATGGGGTATGGCACTGCAGTATCAACACTGGTGTTCAATCCATGCCTTGGCCACCAGGCACCTGTTGCAATACGTCTGACCCTGTGTCTCCCTCTCTCACTATATATATATATATATATATATATATATATATATATATATATATATATATATATGAATATTTATATACATATATATTTATATATCACTCTACATATATACACATATATATATATATATATATATATATATATATATATATACACACACATACTTGTAAACATCCACTGCCGTACATATACATGCACATATATGCACATATACTGCCCACCTTTCATGGTGGGAATATCAAATATTGAACAGTTGTGAGACATACAATTATGTAATAATATTGCACAGTGTTGTGTAGAATGCATTTCGCGTCCTCAGGCCATATAGCCATAGCAGACCTCACTGGCTGTAACTCAGTCTCACAGCATTTAACCACCACATGACATATACCTGCACTGCTTGCTGTTTTCAATGCCACACACTACAACCTACATAGATATGTGCACATAGCAACCTTCAAATACATATATATGTCCAGCCTTCACTAACAGTTGCAGTATGTCCCTTGCCCTATGCACATCTGCATATACATATAGATACTGACTGCTACCACATAAGGAGTGTTCACAGTATGTAGAGTACCCTTCAGACACTTCATTCGGATGCCAGCAAATACATCAGTGTTACATACCTTACCTTTGTATATCTCACCTCAGTCTGTTGTACCTGTTGATGTTTTCTTTTTTTTTTTTTAGGTTGGTGTCTTCAACTGCCTCTGTTTGTTTTTTTTTTTTTTTTTGGTTGGTGTCTCCAACTGCCTCTGTTTGTTGTTTTTCTTTTGTTTTGGTTGGTGTCTCCAACCGCCTCTGTTTGTTTGTTTTTTTTTGGGTTGGTGTCTCCAACTGCCTCTGTTTGTTGTTATTTATTGGGTTGGTGTCTTCAACTGCCTCTGTTTGTTTTTTTGTTTGTCTGTCTGTCTGTCTGTCTCTCTCACTCACTCTCTCTCTCTCTCTCCAGTTGCTGCAATGATATTATTGCATGTGTGGACAGCAAGTACAGGCTGCTTTTGTAGGTATCTGCACATGTGCATGTGATGGCCTCTGCACCAATTTGTGCCCACCATTTTGTAATTGCATGCAGCCTGCTGCGTGGTAATTGCAGTTCTCACTGTGATTTCAGGACACTGCTATAAAATGATAGGTTAGGTAGGCATAGGCCTTTCGGTTTTGCAAGGTGGGGACCATGCTTGTTTGCTGTGGACACATGTGTCAGTCAGAAGGTTGGTATATGTCTCATATCTGAAGCAGGGTTGTAGCCAGTGAAATGCATGTTGTACTGAAACCTGACTGTTGCTTCTTCCAGTACACTCTTCTCAGTGTGTAAGTTTACTCACACCTCCTAATGCTAACACTGGATACATAAGAGTATGTACTTTCATTTGGAATTAGGGAATTAAATGGCATACAACAGTAGTTATTGCAATGTATTCCTATGGTTTTCCTATTTTCCCTTTGCATTCACTCCTTGTAATGCATGTTATATTTCTTGATTGCAATGTATTCCTATGGCTTTCCTATTTTCCCTTTACATTCACTCCTTGTAATGCGTGTTACATTTCTTTCAGCACCAAGTTACTGTATATCTGCTGTGGCTTAGTGGTACATCATGCAGACTGGTGAGTCCAAGGTGTGGGGTTTGAGACTGACAAGGGTATTTTATTTTTCTGCTGAGCAATACAAGGGCCTTGTCATACAGAGTGACTAAGGCACTTTTTAGCAGTTGTAAGTGGGTTGGCATGGGTTTGCGCGATGCTTAGCAATGCTTAGCTAAGCGCACACAAGCTCACACTCGCGCACCCCCGCTAACTACTGCTTAAAAGTGCTTACTCCTGCTAACCCCCCACGCTAATTTCTTTTAAAGAAAAGAAAATGGGGAGATAGTAAAGTGGTGAAAAAGGGGGCACAGAGAGGGACAGACAGTAGGAAAACAAGCTTGGGATGTGCAGGAAGGGTGTAGGGAAGGCCCATAGCTGCCCATTTCTTTAACAGCAACAGCTGTGCATATGTTGAAAATTTGGAGTGAGTTTTGAGACCTTCCACCCCTGAGAGAGGGGTGAGGACAACATAGTTTGTTGCACTGCCAATTAGAATTATCGGTGTACATGTCCTATGGACATGTGTGCAAAATGGGAAGCTATGTATGGGGCGTAATTTTTTTCGGGTACAGATTGCCCTTTTTTTTTTTTTTTTTTCAGGTGAGAGTGGTAAGTGAGGTAGGGGAAATAGGTATATTTGGGGAGGTAGGTTGGGGAGGTAAACAGACAAGACAAACAAGATGCATACAGGGGCGGAATTTGACACATGGGGTGGGTGAACACAATTGACGGGGAAGGTTGTTTGGAAATCGCAAGCCCATGAGCCCACAGATGGTAACAGTGGAACTGAGATCCCCACCCATGGGCAGTCACCACTGCACCTTCACAGCCCCCGGGGATCTCTGTGCTGGGGGCTGAGTAGGACGGGCAGACTCACCCGTGAGATGCGCCACTCTTGCTGCAAGCTGGTGTAGGGGATCAGCGACTGAATTCTGGATCTCCCTATGCACCACAGCCCAGACTCTTCGAAGGGTGATGGGTGGCCCTTCTCCGCCCACGCTTGCATGGGGGGGTGAGCCCCATCCCCTGCAGTGTTTCCACCTGAAGGTGGCACAGGACCAAAAGAGGAGGGGAGTCCGGGCTGGGCACCAGAGCCACTGGTGCCAGGTGCACTCGCCAACTGAGGAGGGACAGGTGGGTCCGCTGGGACCGGCCTTCCCATACATTCTGTGATTCGGTGTGCTTCATTACAACATAAACAACAGCATTCCAGATTAGTTGTAACAGCATGCAGTAATATTCCCATTAATCCAACACACCACAGTTCCAACAGTTGAACAGCAAACATAACACATGCTCAGCTGGTGAACCTGGGAATATTGAGGCAATGTTACAATTGCCTCATGTACACAGACAACCCTCTCCTCCTCCCACAAAACACAAATACATGCGAGAGATGCAACTATACGGCCAAACTGGAGGCTGAGCTCTCTCAACATAGGACTGGCAAGACCAGTCAGGAGGAGAAGGTTACCACACACACTATAGACCCAGTCTCACATAGTACCATTACAACCTCAAATCATACACATAAACACACAAAGACATACTCGGAGGCTCTGATCAAAAATCTACCAAAACAGCAGAGGCCACCAAAGCAGACACCCAAACAACCACCACCTCAGAACACAACACCTGCAACACATAGACCTCACAGTCAGAGTGTCAAACAGTCACAGCCCTTAAGGCCAAACACAATGCCAGACACACTAGTCATTGGTGACTCCATAGTCAGACACACTGACGTCCCGCTCACCAGACTGAGTAAGGAGAAGGTCACAGTAAGCTGTCTGTCGGGCGCTAGAATCCGCCACATAACGCAAGCACTCAGGTCTCTCAACAGCAGGTACAAATATGACTCAGTCATTGTCCACACTGGTGTAAACGACCTGAGACGCACTCCTTGGACTACATGAAAGAGACATTGAGGAGCTCTCTGATTATGTAGCCCAGGCAGGTATGACCCTGACCTTGAGCAGTATCCTACCTTCACCAAGAATGATGCCACAATACAGAGATAAGATGATCAGCTTTAACAATTGGCTTAAACACTGGTGTCATTCAAAGGGGATCCAGTATCTGTCTGCCTGGGATGACATGCTGGACAAGCCACGCTGCTTCCGCAAGGGACGGCTTGCACCTGTCACCCTGGGATTCCGGATATTGGCAAAGGCTCTTGCCACCCCATAGTGCCTTTTTAGGCAAGGCTCAAATTCTAAACCTACCACCCTAGAACACAAAAAGGAAAAAACTAAGGGTAATGCTGCTCAATGCCAGAAGTCTAAATCTCAAAATGCACGCACTCGAGGCCCTTCTCAGTATGGAGAACATCGATGTCTGTGCTGTGACAGAAACCTGGTTCAAGGCTCCTGAGAGCACCCCAGCGATATCAGGTTTTACCTCATATCATGCGTTCGGCCCCAAAATCCGGACAATACCAAGAAAGGAGGGGGGGTATCCATATTCATCAAGGACACCCACACCTCAAGACTGGTGGCAACGCATGATGCATCGGAGACCATCCAGGTGCAATTAACCATAGGCAAGACTGCTCTGCAAATTGTAGCATGTTACAGGCCACCCTCACAAACTCAGGAACCTCACATGGCCTTCCTGAAAACACTAGAGGGATAAATGTATCACCAAACACCATCATACTAGGTGACTTCAATTACCCTAATATAGACTGGGAACACTACTCAAGCCCAAACACCCTAGCTCAAAAGTTCCTGGAATTCATAAACTCAAATGCCATGGAACAACTAGTCACCATCCCCACAAGAGGAGATAACATACTTGATCTCATCATCACGAACATGGGAGCACAATGTTCAACACCGAAGTATACCCTCACTGGTGAGATCAGATCACAAACTAATCTCGCTGGAGGTCTTCATCCCACCCCACCTGAAATAAAAAGACCACAGTAAAGAACTTCTCAAAAGCCGACTTCACACTTCTAAAGACTAGTGTGGTCTCCTTTAAGGCCCCGAGCATGGAAAACAGTACTCAAGCCGCTGAATCACTTACAAATGCCTTCTACCAGCACCTGCAGGACTGCATGGATAAGGCAATCCCAAGCAAAACAAAGACTCTTTGTACCAAAGGCAAGCGTCCAGTCTGGTGGACCCCAGCCATAAATAAACTCTACAACAAAAGGAGGAAGCTACTACAAGATAGAGCAAAATCCTTAAAAGGTAAGACACCCTTGATCACTATAAGTAAAAACTAAGAGCTCTCATAAAATCATCCAAAGCAAATTTCGAGAGAAAAATAGCTAAAGACTCAAAAGACAATCATAAGGCCTTCTTTAGCTATGTTAGAAACCTAGGAGGAAACTCCCAGATATGCTCAGAACTAGTTCAAAATGATGTGAAGATTACTGATCCTACAGACATTGCCAACATACTGGCTGACAGGTTCAGTGCAAACTTCTCCCCTTTCCCCAAAAGGAGAGATATCTATACCAAACGATTTCAGCCCCCAAACATCTCCAGCGCCCAAGTGAGAACTGCTCTCTCCAAAGCAAAAACACAGCATCCATGGGACCTGATGGTGTCCCCGGCTGTGTGCTCCACGAACTCAATGAGGAATTAAACCCACAGCTAGGACAGCTGTTTAATCAAAGTCTTACCTCTGGATACGCACTCCAGGAGTGGCACTGCAACTGTGGTCCCACTTCACAAAGGCGGTGCCTCCACCGACCCTGGAAATTACCGCCCATTAGCTTGACAAGCCTTATCTGCAAAGCCATGGAGAGGATCATAATGGACCTCATAAATAAAGACATAGGGAATTTGCAGACTTTGGATCCAACCCAGTTTGGCTTTGTCAAAGGCAGATCATGCCTTTTAAACTTGGTTGACTTTTTGAAACAGTCACCAAAGCCATTGATGAGGGAAAGGCAGTCCATACAGCCTACCTCGATCTGGCTAAGGCCTTCGATACAATACCCCACTCGGGTATCATTGAAAAACTCATCAGCTTAAATGTTAACCCATACATCACAAGATGGGTTGCAAACTGGCTGAGTGACAGAACCCACATGGTCAGAGTTGCTGGCGCCATGTCAGACTCAAAGCCTGTCACAAGTGGTGTCCCACAGGGCTCAGTCCTGGGCCCACTCTTGTTTGGCATCTACTTTTCCGAAGTAAAAGCAAACACAGGAGGGTTATGGCTGACAAAGTTTGCAGATGACTGCAAACTGGGCGCCATAGTAGAAAACACATCTGACACAGATATCCTTCAGAAGGGTCTCACAGAAACGGATAACTGGTGCCAGAGCCACGGCCTAAAGTTAAATGCCAAAAAATGCATAGTCATACCCTTCGAAAAACAAGGTTACCCCTAGCTACCAAATAGGTGGCAATCCACTGAGCACAGAAGAAGTTATCAGGGACCTGGGGACCCAGGTTGATAGTAGTCTGTCATTCGACACCCATGTAGCTAAAGTAGTTAGGAAGACCTTCTACATTGCCCACCTTATCATGAAGGGATTCTCATCTAGATCAAGGGAGGTCATAGTCTCCTTTACTCATCACTCATCAGACCAATGATTGAGTACAATGCCCCATTCGGAATGTATCTGACCCGACACTTGCAGCAGCTGGAGAGGCCACAAAAGTTCCTCACCAAAAGGATAAAGGGTCTCAAATATATGTCCTATGCTGCCCGACTGAAAGAACTCCAGCTCTATTCAGTCGCTTACCGCTTGCTCAGAGGTGACCTTTGCCTAACATACAAGGCCATGTCAAACCCAGATTTAATGAATATGCTTCACCTCAAAAAATCTAGATCCATCAGAGCCACAAGGGCGGGAGACTTAAACCTCGACACGGCTATTAATAGGACGTGCTGGAGGGATAGATTCATCACCCAAAGACTCCCTATGCTGTGGAACAAAATCCCGGTACATGTGAGGCAGAGCACCTCGCTGGCCTTGTTCAAGAGAAATCTTGACCAATGGATGGGAGATCGCAGATATACCCCAGGGATTACCTCAGTGTCACTGCTCGACAGAGGCACAGCAAAATAATGGGTATAGTTCCCCATACTAAAGGGGTGGCGTAAGCCACAAAACGATGGGCTAGGCTTGTAAATGCCCTTGGGCAGATAGCCTAGTATGAACCTATGAACCTATGAACCTATATATTGAACAACAGTGGTTATTCCAACCGCATGCAGGGATGATTGGTAGCAACAGGCCACCATGAACGTGGTGTGTGAACAGGGCACATGCATCAACATGAGTGCAGATATTTATAGAACAATAGGACATATATCCCGACAAATATTTAAGATTACACATATCCATTGAGGTGCGGAATTGCATGGTTTATGCACAAACAGTAGGGTGTAGAAAAAACCTCCATTAACATCTTATAAACATTTTTACTCTACACTACATTCCTAGTGACTGCAGGTGTATATTCCCTACATGTATTATTACACTTGCCACCATGCATTAGGTTGTGTAGTGGGTTTGGCTAGTTCAATCTATACTTGACCTATATCTCGTATACTAACTGTCCAGGATGAAGATGTTACTGCTACATATTTCATGGTTGCATTTATATTTCTTTATCTACATATCTGGATGTTTTCACATGAAATTTTCACTTCTAATTGTACAGAACCCTGCATTTATTGAAGCACACTTACATTTCTGGGAACATATTAGCATGCTATTCATGTGCCAGATTTACTTATGCATGCCAGCCAGTAACTGACTGCTGAGGACTGTATATTTACTTCACAGCTACTAGCTCTTCCATCACCCACTTTAGATGGGACTGCAGAACTCTGGGTTGCCAGCACTTTCTAACACATTACTATTTGTATAATGCAAGGGTACAACAACATTTCATACTAAGCGAAACAGACACACTCTGGGTTTTAGACCTTTATTAATGACATTACACACTTTTCCACTGGCTCACTCCTTTATTTCTTTTAACGGTATATATGGCAGACATGTTCACGACATATTATATCTTTATTAATAGGTTAGAACACTCTTTTTTCAGGCTCACTCACATATTATTTTATATGACAGTGCCTGCAGAGATATTATTCCAGACATTTGTTACCTTTCTTAATGGGTTACTACACTCTTTTTCTGCCTCTCTAATGTTTTTATCTGACAGTACATGCAGAAGACTTATTCAGTCCATTTCATGGCTGTATTATTGGACTACAACACTTTCTTTCATGCTCTCTCCCATATTTTATATAACAATGCATGCAGAATAATCACTAACCTGCCTGGCGGCGCAGCCTTAGCAGCCTATCAACATAGGCTTGCTGATTCATAACACAGTCACCTGCAGCTGTAAAGTAAATGAAGGGATATTGAGACATTCCTATCCGTTATACATACTCCATTTTAAATCCGTACATACTGCATTCCATGGCTACATACTCAGTTGTGGGGCATCCTGCATCCCATGGGCCTCCTGTATCCACTGGTTCAGGCGGTCCTCCTTTCGTCTCTTCATGTCCGCATGGTGGTGACGGACCTGCTCACCAGTCCGCGAAACGCCTGTGGCACTGGTGAGGTCACGAGCTAACCAGTTATAAGCCTCTGCCTTGTACTCCATCCCTTCGAACTGGCCCTGCAGGAGTCTTTCCTCGTGATGGTGGAATAGGAGCCAAACCATGTATTTGGACTCCTCGGTGCCCCATCTCTGCACTCAGAAGAGCGCTCCCTCTCCAACACCAGACATTCTGACCTCAGATGTGAGCTACAATCAGTTATGGTGTGTATTCCCGCCTGTGGGCTTAAATATTCTGCATTTCCCACACTTTTTTGTGATTGGCCATTTTGTAAATTTCTCGGCTGACTGCAGACCTGCTTAGTAATGGTTAAACTACCATTCCTAAGTTTATGAATGTTAATAGTGGCTGTTTTCCCCTATGTTGTCATGGCTTAGTGATTCTGTACCTTGATTGTGGTGCAAAGGGTCCTGGGTTCAAATCTTGTCATTCTTTTACTTTAATACTGTCTAGACAGGCTAGGGAGTGTGGCTGTGTTTAAGCAACTTAGCTCTATGTTGCTCCCCTGTGCCCTACGGTGCCCTGGTTGGCACGGCACGCACGTCTGTGCAAACACATTGTGCTGGGTAAAGAGCTTTTAAATGTTGGGCAACTCTATTGCGCTGAGTAAAGCGCTATTACACTATGGGCAACTCTGTTTAGCTGGGTGAAGCACTATTAAACTATGAGCAACTACGTTTAGCTGGATAAAGTGCTCTTAAACTATGGGCACCTCTGTTTAGATGGGTATAGCACTATTAAACTATGGGCACCTGTGTTTAGCTGTGTAAAACTTTGCTTAACGGCAGGCTATTATATATCTGGGTCTTTTCAAAATATATATTTTGTTCGCTGATACATTGGCCATGTCACTGCTTTTAATAAAATTTTAATCATATCTGTCTGGTATTATTTCAAATACTGATTTAAAACATAAATAAGAATGGGAGTGGTGGGACTCGAACCGTGAATGCCTTCTCTTTGTGCATATGCTCTACCATTACACAATTGATATTTGGATTAATTTGCATAAGTAGTTCTTATATGCTCTTCAATGTCACAATTGCTAACTGTGGTTAAGCAATGGGCACACCCACGCAAACAAACACAAATAAGGGCAGCTATATCGTGGATTTAAAAAAAATAGTATTTTCCATTTTATAACTCTGATGGGGGTTTACAGTGTCAGGGAGTGTGGTGTTGGGTGCAAGTACATTTGAGCGGACTTGCTCTTGTCTGTTGACATTATGCCTTTTAAAACCTTGCAGGGGCATGGACTTTTAGACTGCTCGGCAGTCGGACACGCCCCCTGCTTGCCTACTCAGTCCGTGTAAGAGTTACAGATGAGTCAGCGTGCCCTCATGAATATTCATGGCATGCTGACATCATACAGTTCAACTGCAGCCTCTGAGTAAGACATATTAAGTCTTACACAGAGGTTTCGTGAATCCGGCCCTATGTCTGTCTTTCCATAATTCTTACACATACTGCAGTTTCGCTACTAACAGTTTGCAGACTACTTAGAACCAAGGTCGAAGCTAGCTCACAGTGCAAAAGGTAGCAATAATTCAAAAAACACACACAGTGTACCAGCAGAGATAGTGAGCAAGTGCCTGGCTGAGTAGGAAAATTGAACCAACATAATTTAGTCTACTACATACAACTTTATCAGAGCTAAAGCCTGACATTGCTGTAGATACACCATGTAAATAAAACAAACAACCCCCTGCTTAGGCTAAATGAGCCAATCAAAAACATCTTTTTAAATCATGTGAACATGTTTTTAAATCACTTAAAATAACAGGCACCTTAAACATGTTTATTCACAATGTTTACTATATAATATGACCAAGAAAGAGTATGGGCCGGATTCACGAAGGCTTGCACGGAGTCTAAGACTAGAGTAAGACTCCATGCAGCCAACATGTCTGCCGAGCAATCCAGGAACAGCCGGCAGGGGCGTGCAAGACAGCTCCTAAAACGAATTTTACACGGACAGGGTTAGGTTATGAAAATTACCTCATTTGCTGCTGAAAGCTATGCAAATGAGGTAAATTTGTGATCCAGGAAACACTAACCTGTCCGAGTAAGAGTAGTGTTATTTGCAGATACGTACTCAGTTGTCAACTTAGTACTGTTCTGCAAATAGCAAAACGGAGCCGTGACAGCTCCAAATAAAGGATGCATCCAGATGAGGAAGCATGCCAATGGCCAAATATATGGCCATTGGCATTTTTCTCGTTGCAAAATAAAAAAATATATATTTTTTACCTCAATCTGTGATGTTTAAGCATAGCACAGCTCTGCGCAAATGTGCTGTGCTCTAAAAAACAGAAAACCAAAAAATAAAAGGCACAAATAGGGAATTTATTCAAAATATTAATCTGCCATGCAAGTGAATGGCAGGCTGAAGACAACATGGCTACTGAGTAGAGGTTGCTAAGGGGGGAAGCTCAGTCTGATAGATGTAACTAAGCATTAGTAGGCAATCCTATGCAAATGAGGATAAGGATAGTGAATACCAATATTTCCTGCTATGTGAACCATGTCCCTAGAGTGTAAGAGTAGGAAAAGGGGAGTAACAGAGTAGGAGATGGGTGACATCATGAGGGGGTATGTATGAAAAAGACTGTAAGCTTATTGGAGCAGAGTGGCATGTGGTTGCTGTGAGTTACTCAGGACTAAAAGAGGTTTGTCTACAGTTGACTAACTTGAAATCCAGAAACTGAAGGTGTACGCCGTGGCTAGCACTAAAGTTTCTTGCAAAGCTGCTTACACTATGTGTGCACGTGTGTGCGTGTGTGCGAACGTGTAAACCCGTCTAAGCCTGTGTGCGTGTGTGTGCACCCGTGTAAGCCTGTGTAAGGCTGTCTAAGCTAGTATACACGAATGTTCACCCGCCTAATCCCGTGTAGGCCTGTGTAAGCCTGTGTGCGTGCGTGTGAGTGTGTTTGCGCTTGTTTGCGCGATGCTTCACCCTGTGGAAACATAAATGGGAAAAGGAAGGAAAGGAAGTAGTAGGAAGTTAACCAAGGAGAACTAGCAGAGCTGCCAGGTGAAATCAATCAGAATCAGCCAATTACACAGGCAGTACATTAGCCCAGCCCAGCCCATCACCTAAAACTCTGCAAACAACATTCCCCCATGTTTTTCTCATAAACACTGCAACACTGCAGTCAACAAAGAGAAGTGAAAACTTAAAAAGCTTAAACTGAGACATAAAAATGTTAGGGGCTTCCATTGCTGTTATAAGGCAACATGTGCAAGATGCTGAGGGTGGTGCCATTGTGAATGCTGCTGAGCAACCCACAGTGAGGAGACGGAGAAGAGTGTACAGACCCAGGGTAACCTAATAGGGGCTACATGAGCTGGAGATAGTGGAGCGCTATAGAGTGGACAGAGACCTCCTGCAGCAAATTGTTGAGCTGTGCAGGCCACGCCTCACACACAGAACCAACAGAGGGGAACCCATCCCAGTGGAAACCAAGGTGTGTGTTGGCCTAAGAATACTAGCAGCAGGTACCTTCCAGAGACCAACTGGTGATATGATGGGGATTTGACAGGCATCAGCATCAAGGGTACTGCACCAGTTCCTGAATGCCATGTCAGCACATGTCGGTGATCATGTATATTTCCTCAATTCCCATGAGGTATTGGCCAGCAATATGCGTCTCTTCCAGCAAATAGCGGAATACACTGAGGTAGTGGGTGCAATTGACTGCACGCACATACACATGAAAGCACCAGCTGGTAAGTGGGGTAGGGCCTACATCAACCGCAAGGGCTTCCACTCCATCAACTGCCAGGTCATGTGTGATGCCCAGGGCATAATACTGAATGTGTGTGCTGGCTGCCCTGGAAGCTACCACGATTCCCATAGCTGGCATCTGTTGCAGCTGTACCAGACATTTGCAAATGGGGACATCCCTGACAGTCAGCTAGTGGGGGATGCTGAATATGCACTGGAGCCATGGCTGATGATACTCATCAGAAATGCACACATACCTGAACAAGAATTCCATAATGAGGCACACGCACAAACACGAAATGTAATCAAGCATGTGTTTGGGATGCTCAAGTCATGGTTCCGGTGCCTGGACACATCTGGTGGAGCCTTGCAGTACTCACCAACTACATGTACCCAAATTGTCATGGTATGTGCCATGCTACACAATATGATCCTGCAAAAACAGCTGCAGCAGGAACAGCATGGGGCAGGGCCAAACAGCCCCTCACCATTGCTAAGGCCTGCACAGGCACAGCATGACTCAGAGGAGGAACAACCTGAGCCTGCCCCAATAGGCAGAAGGAGGCATGTCCAGTATGCCTTGTCCTTGGCAAAGAGGCAATGCATAGAACATACACTAGCTCAGTAGGAACCCTGGAAATGGTACCTCTCACTGACTCAGACATAAAATAAAAGGGATGCCTAACTTGAAACTACCTGTTTCCAAACATGTATAGGGAGTGTAGTATGTGCATCTGACATATGCAGCCCTGCAGCACCACCTGAGGCATGATTGCCATGTTTTAAGCAATATAAAGCAGTGCTAAGCAGCTTTTACCAATATCTAGTATATGTAAACAAAATTGCTCATGCAATGTTGGCCAAGGCCGGCCAAAGTTGAGCAAAGTCAGTTAAACATGCTCATGTCTTCTTTATCGTACCTTAAGCAGTCTGGTCTGGCCAGCATGAAAATAAAAAGCAGTGACAGGGCTTGAACCCAGGATACTGTGCATTATAGCCACAGTACTGAACCACTAAGCCATGATAGCATTACAGTGGTACAGACACAGCAGGACAATTGTACACTAATGCAAACATAAAGCAATGCTGTATCATGCCCCTAATGTGGCAAATGGGTAACCTCACCCACATGCCTATGCAAACAGAGAACATCAGGTCAGGCATTGTGAGGTGGGTTGTGTAGGCTATGAAGTCGCAAGCTAATATATGTGGCAATGGACGCTAAGACCTGTAGTATACTAGTATGCCTCAAGCCAGTACGATAGGCAACAGTACAGACTGTAATGGTGTCCTGTACATAGCAGTGCAGGCACAGAAAATGTGTATAAGTGTCAGGTGAAACCCACATCCTATGTACACCCACAGTAACAATCCGGTGTACCCACGGTTAGAAATGTACAAAGAATAGCTGTCCCCCCTGTATGTAGAAATGTTGATAGGTCTATGCAAAGTGTCTCATGGAAGCCCTGCAGGCACAGCATGATCCCTGTTGATCTATGACACAAAGGTGAGCCCTGCTGTTAAAATACACCTTGATTTACCATACACATATGGGATAAATGTGTATACTGTGTGTGCTCACACACTCCCAACAAATGTAGTAGATTTCATTCTGCATCACACTGAAAGGTCATACTGGGCATGCTCACACACTTAGGCTAAATACGGATATGATGATAAGGGATCTATGGACAAATGTGTATAGTCATCTCTACTTCCAGAAACACATTCACAAAGTGGTCTGAAAATCCTGCTATGTGTACACACAAACTGCCAAGGTCTGTGCATGTAGGTCAAAGGAGGTTGCCACTACTCAGCAGTCATCAGACCTGTCAGAGACTACCACAACACACTTGCAAGGAATCTGACTAGGCACGTTCAGCAACTAGAAAGAACAATGAAGAACCTTAACAAGAGGATTACTGGCCTCAAATAGTTGCCCCATACTACAAGAATGAATGTAACCCAAGCTGTACTCAGTTGCATACTGTCTACGCAGGAGATCTCTGCCCAACAGACAGGTCCATGTCATAGTTACACTCAGATCTGTTCTGAGTTACAGCTCAATGGCACTAAATGTACAGAGCCAACTGATATTGGCAAAATCCTGGCAGACAGGATCAGTGTTAACTTCACCCCCCTCTCACCCATGAAAGAGCACATGTCTATAATGGAAGACTGCAAAATTGCTGTCATCATGGCTGCACAGGTAAAAAACACTCTCCGAAGCCAGTATCACAGCAGCCATGGGACTAGATAACTTCCTAGGCTGTGTAGTATCTACTTCCCTGAAGTAACATTAACATGGAAGTTCTGTGGCTACTGACATTTCCAGAGAACTGCAAACTAGGAGCCATCATTGTAAACACTAAAGATGTGGACATCCTACAAAAGGGCCTCACTGAGACAGATGGCTTTTGTCCAAGCCATGGGCTGTAGCTCAATACCAAAAGGGGCATTATCATCACCTTTGTTAAAATCTCTGTAGCCAAGAACTACAACATAGGTGGTAGTATACCTCACACTTTAAGTGTGACAAGAGACCCTGGGTCATGGGTGGACAGTGGATACAACAGTGATAAGCACATTCCCTCTTATGTGGCACACCTCATCACAAAATGTGTCTCATGCAGAATAAAAGAGGACATTGTTCCCCTGTACTCACCACTCACTAGAACTATAAAAGAGTACAATGCCACTGTTGCTATGTACCTCAAAAGACAACCACAACAACTGGAAAGCCAGCAGCAATACCTCACAAAGAGCATTAGTGGCCTGAAATACATGCCATACACAGACCATCGTAAAATGTTCCATCCGTACTCCACCATCACAAAATGCTCCATCCGTACTCCCTTGCATATTGCCTACTCAGAGATGTTCATTGCGTAACATCCAAAGCTATGTCAAACATGCAGCTGTTGGATATGATCTATGTAAAACACTCACAATCACCCTGACCTTTGGACCCAAGACCACAAGTGAAATACAAAAGGAAGTGGTGTAGCCATTTACCTTATGGATATCCACACCTCCAGTTTACTGCCACAGCATGAGACCTTGGAGATCGTTGAAGTGCAACTAACATTGGGCAAAGCTGACCATCAGATTGTAGCCTGCTACAGGTCATGTACCTTGTCTCAGGAACCTCACTCAGTATTCTGTCGAACAATGGCAAATATAAAGTCTTATCAAACACCATTATATGAGGAGATAACGACTACCCAAACAATGAGTGGGTGAATTACTCGTATGCAATGCCCTTTGCCCAATGTGTCCTAGAGTTAAGAAACTCTAACACCCTGGAACAGCTGGTCAGCATGCCCACTAGAGGTGACAACATACTGGACATGATCATCACCAACATGGGGTACCAGTGTTCCACAACAGAGATAAACCCCTCACTGGTAATATCAGATCATTAAGTAATCACACTGGACTTCCACATCCCGCCCCCACACCCAGTCAATGAAACCACTGTGAAGACATTTTCATAAGCAAACTGCACACTTCCCAAGACCAAAGTGGAATGTTCCAAAGCCCTCTTGCTATAGGATAATGGTATACAATCAGCCAAATAATTTACAAGTGCATCCTATGAGCATCTACAGGGATGCATGGATCGAGATATCACAAATAAAACCAAGATGCACTCCTCCAAAAATAAGAAAACAATCTGGTGGTCATTCCCATAAATAAGCTAGACAACAGAAGGAGGAAACTAACACCTTGCAGAGCCAACTTCACTAAAGGAAAGGCATCACTGATCATTATTAGGATGAAACAATGATCGCTCATAAAATAATCCAAGCACAGTTTCTAAAGACAAACTGCCAAGGAATGTAAGAATAACAACCACAAAGCCTTCTGTAGCTATATCAGACATGTAGGTGTCAACTTCCAAATATGCTGTCAGCTACTGAAAAAAGTAATGACATACACCAAACCAACTTTCATTGCCCACACCCAGGGGCACAAGTGCAGTGTAAACTCCCCCCCCATCACCCCCAAAAGGGCCTGTGTCTATCACAGAAGGATGCAGAGACACAGATGTCACGGACATGCAGGTAAAGACAGCTCTCACCAAAGCTAAGAACATAGCATCAATGTGACTGTAAGTTGTCCTAGGCTGTGTCTTACACTAGGCCCACAAGGAACTATACCCTCACATACATTCTCTGTCCAGACTCAAGCGTATCACAGGCTATGTACCCAAAGAATGGCATACACTAACAGTCATCCAGCTCCACAAAGGGTGTGCCAAAACAGAACCTGGAAACCATTGCCCAACATGTGTACTCAGCTTGGTCTACAGAGCTATTGAGCAAATCATCATGGAACCTATACACTGAGACATTGGAGATCTCCAGACACTGGACTCTACACAACTTTGCCTTGTTAAAGGCATAGCCTGGCTTCCAAACCTAGTTAACTTATTTAAAACAGTTACCATGAACATAGATGGAGGTGAAAGTAGTCCACACAGCCCACCTGGACCTCACTAAGGGCTTACCACACCATTCCCCACTCCGTCATCATGGACAAGTGTACCAGCTTGAACATGAACAGCTATGTCACAGGATGTGTGGCCAAGTGGCTCACAGATCAAACACACATGTTCATAGTTGTGGGTGCCATGTCCAACTCTAAGCCAGTCACAGATGACATCACACAGGTCTTGGTCCTGGGACCCCACCTGTTCAGTCGATACTGCTCAGAGGTACAGGCAAGCATGGCAGGTGTAAGGCTGAACAGATTTGCAGATGACTGGAAACTGTGGTCCATAATTGACTGTACAGCTGACACAGACATCCTCCAGAAGTGTCTTACAGAGACAGATACCTGGTGTCAAAACAATGCCCTCAAGCTGAATGGCAAAGAATGCATAGTCATCCCCTTTGGGTAATACAAAGTGCACACAAATTACCACATAGGTGGTAATCCAGCATGTACGGAGAAAGTAATAATGGCCCTGGGGACACAGGTAGATAGTAAACTCACCTTTGATGATCACATGGCCAAAGTGTTTAGACATTCGTTCAATGTAGGCCATCTAATGTCACCTAATGTAACACACTTCGTATAGTCTGATGATGTCACCATCCTACAAATATACCTGTGGAAACAAATACTCCCAGTAATATGTATAGTGTGTCATGTAAATACGTACTTCTCTAGTATCATGAAATAATTAGGTAGGGGTTTGAATCCTGCACTGGGCAACTGTGTGTGTGTGCTCCCCTTGGGAAAGAGCAACCTTTTAGAAGAGTAGTGAAGCACCTCAAAAGTGGTAATGTAACCTTTGTCAAGTCTGATGATGTCACCATCCTACAAATATACCTGTGGAAAAGAATGCTCCCAGTAATCCGAATAGTGTGTCCTGTTAATGCGTATTCCTCTACTATCATAAAGTAGTGACTTGAATCCTGCACCGGACAACTGTGTGTGTGTTCCCCTTGGGAAGAAACCACCTTTTAGGAGAGTAGTGAAACACCTCAAAACTGATAATCTAACCTTTGTCAACTCTGATGATGTCAGCATCCTACAAATATACCTGTGGAAAAGAAAACTCCCAATAAATCTGTATAGTGTGTCATGTTAACATGTACTACTCTAGTATCATGAAGTAGTTAGGTAGGGGTTTGAATCTTGCACCAGGCAACTGTGTGTGTGTTCCCCTTAGGAAGGAATAACTTTTGAGGAGAGTAGTGAAACACCTCAAAAGTGGTAATCTAACCTTTGTCAACTCTGATGATGTCAGCATCCTAAAAATATACCTGTGGAAAATAAAGCTCCCAGTAATCTGTGTAGCATGTCGTATTAATGCTTACTCCTCTGGTATCATGAAGTAGTTAAGTAGGGTTTTGAATCCTACACTAGGCAACTGTTTGTGTGTGTTCCCCTTGGGAAAGAACAACCTTTTAGGAGAGTAGTGAAGTACCTCAAAAGCAGTAATGTAACCTTTGTCAAGTCTGATGATGTCACCATCCTACAAATATACATGTGGAAAAGAAAGCTGGAAATAATGTGTATAGTGCGTCGTGTAAATGCGTACTCCTCTAGTATCATGAAGTAGTTAGGTAGGGGTTTGAATCATGCACTTGGTGAGTGCATGTGACACTGTTGGTCAATGTGTTGTGGGTTTTACTTTTACCACTGTATGACATATCAGTATGCATTGTACATATGAGCTAGCTGTGTGTCAAATACATATCCGTACATGTTACCTCAATGAATGCATGTGTGGGAACCCTGCTTTCTCCAAGAACACAGCTGTCATCCTTGCCAGACTGTGCTGCTGCTTCCCAGACCTTAGGTCACATCTGTATGCTTGTGACCAGGCCAGTCACTGCAGTGATCCCTGGCCTAGGTCATCCGTGTCACACAAAATCATTATGGTTCCTATTGGAATGTGTGAGTGAGGGTCTATGGCCAAGGTATATGTCAGACCTGTTCAAACACAGCAAAGTCTGTCCATGATGACTATTCATAGGTGTAGAACAAACGGTGGATATGCATGCAGACCCCTTATTGCTTATGTGATCCACCAAGGGATTCCAAAATACTTTTGGAAATGTGATTAACAAAGGAGAGATGACATAACACTTGGTTGCATGTACACATCGGTACCTGTTCATCATGCTGTTGGCTACTACCTATGTGGTACTGTGGGGATAATATGTTCCTTAAAGGTAGATGACTATGCTTAGTTTGGCTTATAGCTTTACAGCATGGGTTTGACAACAGGCATCTGTCTGTATGATACCCTTGTGGAGTATGTGTGTGTCATCTGGATAATGCATTATAGGCCACAGTATGCATTACCAGACGTGGATGGACATATCCCTACTGTGATTGCTTGTACCTAAGAGAGCTATATGACAAACATGAGTGGTCTCAGTAATGGGTGCAGGTGAATACCAGTGGTTACTGGCATTGTATAGTACCTGAAGGATCCAAATGTTGCTGTGTGTCCTACATCTGTGTGTCGTTTGTCAAGACATTATCTAACGATTGGTTATGGTCAGGCTGTTGAAGTGATGTATACCACTAAAATGCAAAACAATATCAGATAGTAACAGTATCACCCACAGCACAGTGTCAAACCATGTCATACACACATGTGTAGTCAGGTTCCGGAATGTGTGTAGTACAATGCATACTGGCCACCAATAGAAACTATGGAGCGTTACTGTGTAATACAGAGCATGTCACCCTGGCCATGTGTCCACTATGCATGTGCATGCAGACAGTGCACCTCCACCATGTTCACAACTGTACACCTGCAAATCTGTGCTACACACATCCCACACATACTGTCCACTCTCTAACACATGCTGCCAATACTGCACACATCAGCCAAGTGGCACATGGCCGGACAATACACAATTGGAACCAACACTGGTGTAAACAAAACTACAATGACAATCATAGCTTTAATGCATCATGCCTGCCCAGCTACACCTTCAAGCATATCATTACACTCTACAGCTGACAATATGCTAACATTGCTATACTGCTATATAGACACCCCGTGCATCAGCACCATGGTAGCCTGTTCCTGCATCGATGTTACAGATGACAGGAGGAGGCACAGGTTTCATCATATGCACAGGGTGTGTTGTTGGTTCGTCAGAGGCCTACAGTGAGCCATCCAATTGACATGTATGTGTGTGTGTGTGTGTGAGGGGCAAGAATACTGGAATGGGCCAATGTTGTTGTAATGTGTGTGGGTATGTGCTAGCCCTAGGTGTCTGGAGTATGTGTGTGTGTCTGCATGCACACAGTTCCACCATGTGGCTGCCATATATGGGTATTTGTGGGACAGCCACAGACTGTACCTGCGAGGCTTTACAGATCACCGTCTCTGGCCATGGATATGGTACCTGTGCCTGGCAGGGGTACTACTGACACTATCAGGTACTAAGCCAGACTGGGTACTATCCCCAGAGGTGGATGGATGTACACTGGACACAGGTCCTTGCTGGGACTGTCCAGAGCCACGTGCACGTGGTCTTCTAGGACATTCTATGGATAGCACACCCCCAACATTGCTGGGGCTGGTACTGACACTACGGGAGTGGCTGTGGCTTGAGGGACATCTGCAGTGACTGCCAGCTGCTGATGCTGCTGGCATACATTCACATCGACGTCTCAACCGTCCCACACTGTCCTGACACATAGACATGACAATGCAGAGGATATCTAATGTCTCTCCCCAACGTCTATCAGTGACCTCGGTGTAATGTCGGATGGCACCTGCTAGGTCACTGATACTGTCAATGACAGCGGTGTTATGGGCCTTCTGTGCCCTTAGTCCCTGTCTGGTGTACCGTTCCATACGTGCCTGTGCCTCCATGACAGCCTGGAACATGCATGACATTGTCAGACCTGTGGCACATCTGCCAGTGGCATAATGAGCAGCAGTGCTCCTACAAGAATCCCTGGACATCTGCCTATGTGGTACCCTTCCAGACATCTGGGTATGGCTGTTGTGTTGGGATGCATGTGCCATGGATACCACACTGTCCTGGCCAATGCCAACAGTACACTGTCCCTCAGCTATGGGCATCGGTGATGGATGTATTGGCAGTATGACTGTATGCATGGATGGGGTGGACAGCTGTGTACTGTCGATTGCTGGCCCAACGACAGACCCTGACAAACACGCCTGTGCCTCAATACACCTATCTTCATTATCACTATGTGGCTCAGTGACATCAGTTTCCCTGCTGCAGTGAACCAGCCCTAACACAGCACTTGTGGGAGGGAGACAGGAAACACACTTTACAACCTGTACATGATGTTGGCACACATGCACACATGCACACAAATACACTCCTCACTACAGCAGATACCCATACACACCACCAGCAATCCAAAACATACTTAATAGTGGCTGAAGGTGGGTTACAGTATCACAAGGCAAACAGTCATATCAAACATGTCAGCATGCAGAAAGTTTGTTGTTCAAGACCATGCAGTGTGAGTGTAGACAGCTCGTGTTAATAACAGTATACATGGCTTTAATGCATGTGTGTTGTTGTTCAGTGATTGGCCTCACCCTGGGATGCAATGTGTACATGGATACAACATTTCTGTGCAAGTATTAAAAGGTCTGCAATGTCCTGTGCGCCATCACTCACAGGTATACATACTATGGCTGGATGTGTATCTGTGTGTCACATAGATATCCATTTCTGATTACAGTGTCTGTATCTGTAGCAGATATTTGTGGACACAGGTTTAGCGCATGCATGTTATGTGTACACACAGGATGAGTGGTGCATGTATACGTGATGGAATACCATTGCGCACCATGGTCATTGTACAGTGGGTATGGTGAGTGTAGGACATATTGTGGACATGCCAGTGCCAGCCATGACATGGCATACTACAACATTACTGCAACATTAAACATCACACATACCCAATGTGTGTAATGTGACCTATACACTCAATAGCATTACAAGACATATATGTGTCACTTTGTACAAATGATGATTACTATGCATATTGTGTATAGGTGCATATGTTTGCACACACACAACATTGAGGTGCATAGCAATGACTACTATATGTAGTACTGTGGTCACTAACTGGATGGGGTGTAGTACCATGAGCCATCATCATCATGCATCATGTGGTTACTCAAGGCTACTAATGTGTGCCAGACTGCCACCTAGCATGCTGTATCTGAACTGCAGTACTGTGGCTACAGTCATAATTACACAGCCACTTGTTACATGGGTTTGTAAGGTGCCCAATAGGGAGCATTGAGTAACATGAATGTGTTATGTGTTGAAGAGTGTCGCACAGCCCAATGATAGGCCTCTACCCCTCAAGTATATTATGTGTACTGTGTGGATGACATGTGGGATACTGAAGTGTGACCTTATAGCGGGTGTCTGGATACGCTATGTGTAGCATGTTAAGGTGTACTTCGTAATGACAAAGTTGTGTATGTTGTGTACTTGTGTATCAACTATGCCTATCCAATGTCCAGTACGGTGTTGCCACAATTATGTGTGATGTTCTGTGTATTGCATGTGATTGAGGCAGCTACTGTCATTACTGAGATGTGCATAGTCTCACAGCAAACATGCACAGCATGCATTATGCATAGGTGTGTTACATGTACATGGCCTACACCTCACCTATGACATGCACATTTCATTAGCAATATTAAAATTATAACACACTCACCAGCATCGACCGGCTGCCTTGCTGCCACACAAGAGGGACCTACAAGAATATGAGACAGTTTGTCAGTGGCCACAACTGTGCCATTACTACTGTGAGTTTGCTAAACTACAGTAGTACAACAGTCAACAGTCACAGGCATACAGATTATACTCAAAATATCAGTATTGCACAACACTATGCAGCACAACTGCTAAACATACAGTACACATGTCACATATGCATAATCTACCAATACAGGTAACAGTAGTCTACAGATAGGTCATGTTACCTGCACGCTCCATGTCAACATGCTGGGTGGCTCCAGCCTCCATGATGACACATGTAAGCGTCTGTTCCTGTGGTTGGCCAGGAGCCACCACGCTTAGGAGCAGCTCCTCCACTATGGTGAGGGGGATGAATGGCAACCCCACCACCTGTGGCAAGCTGTTGTCGATGGATATGAGACGCATGCTGCCGGACATGTCTAATTAAATCACTGCAGTGATGGCATACCTGCTCATATGTCCAGTTATGCATTACTATGCCATTTACCTGACGAACGAGATCTTTCCACAGTGCAGTCCGCTCATGCTGGTCCTGGCTGGTTCTAGAGAACAGCATGGTTTAGTGCTGCACCAGGCTGTTGTGTATTTCGGCTTCCTCTGCAGCTGTATAACATGGATTTCTTTGGTGGGACATGCCCCTGGAAGATAATTAAACAAGATGTGTGAGCAAGTCATGTGGCACACTTAACATCATAAAGTACAGATATCAATTACCTGCCATATTTCACATCTGATTGGTTGTCATAGGATACACATGTTCAATACCACATATTAGTGCTCAGGCCACAACTGACTGACAGTGCCTGCCACGCTCTATATATCAAACCAGGTTCTGCACAGCAGCAAAGAGAAGCCAGTATGTAAGACTATATACCAGTACATTGCACACTGTATGTGACACAATGCACCACCTAGCCACAGGAGGTATATATCAAGCTAATGCATAAAGAAAGATGTCTTCCATTGCAATGAATGTAAAGTACAGTTACAGTATTACCAGTATACCACAGTAGTCGTTGATGCCAAACCCCTGCCTAACATATGTGCACAGTTGTTATAATAGGTGGCATACTGCTGTACTAGACTATACATGTTGCTAGATACACACGTATACCCTGTAACACAGATATGATTGAGGGCATGGTACAGGCACAATTACACACACATCAGACATACATACAACACACAAATGTATGCCAACCCAAATGAGCTTTTCCTGTGTACCATACAGTACTGTGTGTCACTACTTACAAAACCTTATGCCTGAGGTATGTAATCTGTGAGGACTACAGGGAACACACAAAACAGTGTTTCCAAGCAATGTGAATATACACCATACTGTACTGTTTAGGCCTACAGCTTCAGGTAGTACTACAGTTCATATGGGAGTTGGATTCACCAGCAGTACCACTCACTAAGCATACATGTATTGCTTTAGCCTACAATGGGACACCACAGTCGACAACAAGGTACTACGTCACACTGCATGCCATACTACTTTTTCTGCCTAGCAATAGCATACACATCTTTTGCTGGGATCACAGCTAGGACACAAACTACCATGACAGAAACAATTTCACACTAAGCTATCACACCTTTACAGACCTTGCACACATTCACCAACACATTCACCATCACACTCAGTAAACGTCACATAACAACTATTGCACTAAGTACATGTGTGTGTGCATTGTGTCATAGGTAGGTAATACGCTATTGGCCCTAGGGCCTACAGCAGCCTAGCCATACGCTACCCTGGCCTTTGACACACATGTGATTTAATTTCACTTGATCATGTCAACCAGAGCCACAGAGGTGATTCCTGGGGTGTATTTCCTATCTCCCAAACAATCATCAGGTGTATTTATGACAACTGCTAATGAGGAGCTTTGTTTGCTATTGATAGGTGGTTTGTTCAAGAGTATGGCATGTCTCTGAGTTAAGACTCTATCCCTCCAGCATGTGCTGTTTAGTGAGCTGACAAGGTGTAGGGCCCTAGAGCAAGTATCTGGGAGGGATTGTAATATGTTTACGTGGAGGATGTCCAACAGCTATGGGTGTGACATAGCTCTGTATGTTAGGCAGAAGGCACCTCTGGGTAGGCCGTATGCAACACAGTGTAGTTGTGGTTTTGTGATTGGGTCTGCATGGGGCATCTGTTTGAGGCCGGTATTACTCTTTGTGAGGTATGTCTGTGGCCTTTCCAGTAGCTGTAGTTGTCATGTGAGGTACATACCACATGGGGCATTGTACTCTATAATGGGCTGTAAGTGTGATGAGTAGAGGGGAACACTGACCTATATTTCCCTAGATGACACACCTTTTGTGATGATGTGTACCACATAGACAGAGTACACGACTAGTGTGGCACTGTGATTATCAAAGGGGAGGCTACTGTCCACTTGTGTCCCATGTTCCCTTATCACACCTTCGGTGTTAGGTAGATTATCAACTATGTGGTAGTTAATTAGTACAGTGTTTTGACAAGAAGGGATGGCACTGCAGTGTCAACACTGAGCTTCAGTCCATACCTTGGTCACCAGGCACCTGTCACAGTAAGTACGCCCCATGTCTCTCTCTCTCTCTCTCTATATATATATATATATATATATATATATATATATATATATATATATATATATATATATATATATATATATATATTTATATATATACATATATATATATATATATATATATATATATATATATATATATATACAAACACACACATACATACACACATACATATAAACATCCATTGCTGTACATATAGATGTACATATAGGCACATATACAGTCCACTTATCATGGTGGGAATATCAATTATGCGACAGTTGTGAGATATACAATTATGCAATAATATTGCACAGTGTTGTGCAGACTGCATTGAAGGTGTCCTCAGCCCATGTAGCTTTAGCAGGCCTCACTAGCTGCAACACTGCAAAACTGATAGAACATACCCACAGCGTTTAACCACCATGTCATATACCAGCACTGCATGCTGTTTTCTTTGCCACACACTACAACCTACATAGAAATATGCACAAAACAACCTTCAACAACATATATATATATATATATATATATATATATATATATATATATATATATATATATATATATATACACACACACACACACACACACACCCTTTACAAACAGTTGCAGTATGTCCCTTGCCCTATGCACATGTACAGGTACATATGGATACGTACTGCTGCCACATATGGATGATTCACAGTATGTAGAGTACTCTTCAAAAACATCTACTACATGTCAGCAAATACATATGTGTTACATACCTTTCCTTTATATTTCTCTGTTCCATCTGTTTTTAAAGGAAATAAAGGAAATAATTTATTTTTTATTTATTTATTTATTTTTTTGGTTTGGGTTTCCTCTGTCTGTTGATATTGCTCTTTCCTTTTCTGTGTCTTTCTGTTTCTGTCTCTTTGTCTGTGTCTCTGTCTCTCTCTCTCTCGCTCTCACTCTCTCTCTCTCTCTGTTGCTGCAATGAGATTATTGCATGTGTGGACAGCAAGTACATCCTGCTTTTCTAGGTATCTGCACATGTGCATGTGATGGCCTCTGCTCCAATTTGTGCCCACCATTTACTAATTGCATGCAGCCTGCTGTGTGGTAATTGCAGTACTCACTGTCATAGCAGCCCACTGCTATAAGATGTTAAGTTAGGTAGGCGTAGCCCTTTCAGCTTTCCAAAGTGGGGCCCATGCTTGTTTGCTGTGGACACCGTTGTGTCAGTCAGAAGGTTGGTATACTTCTTATATCTGAAGCTAGGGTTGTAGCCAGTGATTTTCATGTTGTACTCAAACCTGAATGTTGCTGCTTCTAGTACACACTTGTCAGTGTAGAATTTTACTCACCCCTCCAAATGCTTACACAAGATACATGGGAGTATATAGTTTCTTTTCTAATTAGACAATTAACTGCCATACAAAAGTAGTTACTGCAATGTATTCTTCTGGCACATGAACTGTTTGTCAACTACTGTACTGTAAATATTAATTAACTCACTTCTGAACAGTTTGTTTATTTGTGTTGACATTAGCACAGGCTGCTCAAGACAACTGGACAAATTTCAGTACTGAGTATGCCTACCTGCATCCTTGGTAGAGCCTGAATACACAGGTATATTGTTCTTTTGGTTAGGGGTGCAGAAGTACAGAGAGCATTATATATTATTGTGTGATGTTTATCATGCTGAACATACAGGATTGCTGTGTACCTGTTAGTCTATCAAGGCAAGTAGTCTGTCTGCGTAGCTCCCACCTGTGGACATATCCAGATGGTAGCCAGAGGTTAGCCTGTTATTTTTGTCTGTGCACCACACCAGTCTTTTCTGCACTGGAACAATGGCATTGTCACAGTTGGTTGCTACCAGTATATGGCTACATCCTTTGATATTTTTGTGTTGTACCCCTACATAAGGGTATGCTTGTGGGACTTGTTCCAAAGCTATTTGCAGGGTGTGTAACAGCAGGAAAGCTGAAATGCGTGTGTGTTTCTGCCTCTGCCAGGCCTCTGATACACTCATGTATATATTTGAACAGCCTCAGGGAAAGGTACATATAAGTGAGGTACACCTGTAATATATTACAGACATTAAGTTGAGACTGTGAGAGTATCAGAGCATATGTATTAATACACCTTTTCAGATGTGCAAGCAGTGTGTACTCTTACTTATTGACATTATTCATTAAGTGTAATTCCCCACTTTTCTGCCTAACGTCAGTACTTTTCAGAGGGATTCTGAGGGACACAGCTAACATTTGTTTACGAATCAGGGACATCCCTGAAAAGCAGTCACATTTGGGAAGTACGGCCTCTGCCCTATTCAAATATGCCAGTGTTTATCCTGCTCTGATACTGTGTTGGGTTTATAAAGTGCTACTGTAACATTATTTCCTGCTAGCATGGCTGGTTCTCTTTTCACAGTCATGTCATGCAATTCTACAACAACTGCTGGTAAAAATCCACAGAACAAGATTTGTGTTATGGCATTCCTATTTTCCCTTTACATTCACTCATTGTAATGCATGATATATTTATTACAGCACCAACTAGCTGTATGTCTACTGTGGCTTAGTGGTACTTCATGCAGTGTAGTGTGTCCAAGGTCTGGGGTTTGAGACTGACAGAGGTGTTTTATTTTGCTGCTCAGCAGAACAAGAGCCCTGCCATGCAGAGTGACTAAGGCACTTTTAAGCAGTTGTAAGCGGGTTTGCGTGGGTTTGCGTGAAGCTTAGCAATACTTAGCTAAGTGCACACATGCGCACACTCACTCAAACTTGCTAATTACTGCTTAAAAGTGTTTACTCCCGCTAACCCCCACGCTAATTTCTTTGAAAGAAAAGAAAATGGGGAGATAGGAAATTGGTGAAAAAGGGGGCACAAATGGAAAGACATTAGGGAAACCAGCTCGGGTTGTGCAGGACGGGTGTAGGGAAGGTCCATAGCTGCCCATTTCTTTACCAGCAACAGCTGTGCATATGTTAGAAATTTGGAGTGAAATTTGAAACCTTCCACCCCTGAGAGAGGGGTGAGGACAACAAAGTATTTTGTACTGCCAATTCTAATTATCAGTTTACATGTCCAGCGGACATGTATGTGAAATGGGCAGCTATGTATGGGGCGAAATTGTTTGTGGGAACAGATTGCCCTTTTTCTTTTATTTTTCAGGTGAGAGTGGAATGTGAGGTGGAGGAAGTAGGTATATTTGGGGAGGTAGGTTGGCGAGGTAAACAGACAAGACAAACAAGATGCATACATGGGTGGAATATGACACATGGGGTGGGTGAACACAATTGACAGGGAAGGATGTTTGGAAATCGCAAGCCCATGAGCTCACAGATTGTAACAGTGGAACTGAGATCCCCACCCATGGGCAGTCACCACTGCACCTAAGAGCCCAGAGGGTGGCTGTGCTGGGGGCTGCGTAGGAGGGGCAGGCTCACCCGTGAGTCTTGCCACTCTTGCCTTGAGCTGGCATAGGGGATCAGAGACTGAACACTGGATCTCCCTATGCACCACAGCCTGGACCCTTTGGAGGGTGACAGGTGGCCCTTCTCCACCCACGCTTACACGGGGGGATGAGCCCCATCCCCTGTAGTGCTTCCACCTGAAGGTGGCACAGAACCAATGGAGGAGGGGAGCCCGGGCTGGGCACCGGACCTGCTGGTGCCAGGTGCAATCGCCAGCTGAGGAGGGACAGGTGGGTCCAGTGGGACCGGCCTTCCCATACGTTCTGTGTTTAGGTGTGTTTAATTACAACATAGACAACAGCATTCCAAATTAGTAAACCAACGAAAAACAGAAGTGGCTGAAAAACGGCTTTACTTCAATTCAAATAAAAGAACAAAGCAAAAAAATTTCACACAAAAAACATAACAACAATCCATAAGCGCTTTCGTTTAGCTTATACTAAACTTTTTCAAACAAGTTACACATCACTTCTTGTTAGTTAAATACTGACTAAATTAAATCAATTAAATCAAAAAGACGTACATGCTATAATAAGTTAAAGAGACAGCAGCAATGTATCAACCACATATACATATTATACTTTTGTGTGTTTAAATACACATGTATACATTTATATTCAGTGAGATTTTAAAAATATATATGTTGAAAATGTTGTGTTAAAATCTCTCAGTAAATCGTATCTGACACATATCAACTTTCAAGTGTGAGTAGTAAAACATATAGATTGCGTTCTATCAATGAATTACATGGAGCATACAGGCAAATAAGGGGGATTCTTTATGACTTATTTATTGATGGTGACATTAATATAGATGAATTCAACTATATGACTGTTGACCATCCTAGGACTTCAACTATGTTTGGAGTCCCGAAAATTCATAAAGATTTAAATAAACCCCCTTTTAGACCAATTGTAGATGCACAAGGCTCAGTAGCATATTCAGTAACCAAATTTATTGACATAAGTCTAAAATCACATATATATTCAGAGAGTCACTTATTGAAAGATTCATGGGATTTTTTATCAATTATGGGAACAACAGCTTACAATGAAAATGATGTCTTTATCACTATAGACGTGAGAGACTTATATTCTGTAATCCCACATGATACTGGTATGAGATGGTTCAACCGATTTTTAATGAAAAAAGGTTTGACACAGTACAAAATCAACTTATTTGATCAATTATTGGATATAGTTCTAAGAAATAATTTTATATGGTTTAACAACAAGATTTATGTACAAAATGAAGGTGTGGCTACGGGGTCCCCATGCGGGGGCCTCTATGCAAATATAGTGATGTTTATATGGGAAAAAGATTTTGTTTTTAGTTCTTCATTTTTTGAGAATTGTAAGGTATATTTACGTTTCTTAGACGATATATTTATCTTATGGAGAGGAAACACAGAAGAACAAATTGATGATTTTTTATCTTACATAAACACAACAACCTCATTTTTGAAATTTACAGCCGCAAAGGATACGGCTTCTATTGCGTTTTTAGATGTATTATTAGAAAAGGATAGCAATAAGAAAAAATTAAAATGTAAAATATTTCGGAAGAAAACTTACTGCAACAGTTTTCTCCACTACGAAAGCTGCCACCCTTATAGTCAAAAAAGAGCAGTACTAAAGGGCCAGTTTGTAAGAGCAGCAAGAATGGTGAGTTGTAGGAATGATTTTATTAATGAATGTTTGAATTTGTCCGATATGTTTATAAGTAGAGGCTATCCAGAAAGGTTAATTAATGAAATAATGCTTGAGATTATAGAAAAAAGAGACAATTTACATTTTAAACCACTATTAAACTCTGGAACAGAATGCAATTTAACATCAGTGAGAGGTACTGATGAAACAATGTCAAGTGAAACAGGGTCCTTTTGTATTCAAGGGACATCAGTATGACAGATGACACTACATTAACAAGATCAAAGAATTTTAACATTAGTGTTATCACTACGTATAATTCAGACAGCGTAGCTATAAGTAACATTATAAAGAAAAATTGGCAATTGATAGTATCTGATCCGTCACTGCATGACCATTTTGACAATAGTCCTACATTTGTATTTAAAAGGGGTATGAATTTAAAACAAAGATTGAAAAATAGCCGCAACAATATATTAGGTAAAACAATTAAATGCGGTAGATGTAAATATTGTTTGTATGTGTTTGAAACAAACAAACTAAAAATTAATGGTGTATATATAAAATTAAAAAATAGACCCAGTTGCATTAGCGAAAAAGTAGTTTATTGTGCCATCTGTTGTAATTGTATAATGTATTATGTAAGCAAGACAGAAAGAAAACTTAAAGAAAGAATAGGTGAACATATAAGAGCAATTTGTGATAAAAATGAGTTAAATGCCTTGGCAAAACATATTTGTTTACATCCAACACATTCATTTAAATTTGTAGTTTTAGAAGTTTTAAAATTGAATGCCAGGGGAGAACCCTGGCAACCATTACTGGAGAAACTGGAATTGGAATGGCAAATAAGATTAAACGCGCACAATTGGCCGGGTATGAATAGTGCCATTTCAATAGCCAGTATTTTAAAATTAAAATCACTAGAAAGATAGACACAAGATATATACTTAGAGGTATTAATTCGATTTTATATCATTCAATCTGCATCAATTCATACTTACAATATATATTTATATTTATATATTTATTAAAGTATTCATTACATTTATTATATTTTATTCATCTATTTATTCATTATTTAAGAAATAACTTATGCAGAACCCATATTAACATAATATTTACACATTTATACAGATATATTCAAATTCATAAAGTTGATTTATATATCTATACCCACAAACATATTTACATCTGCAGTTTGGTAGATGTATTTAAATACTGTAGAAATTTTAAATTAGACTATATAGAGTTCAGTATATAAGGAATGAGATTGGGGTTTTTATGTTTCCTCTTTATTACCTTCAGCATTTTAGTACCTTAGTTCCGGTTGTTCCACACTTGAAAGTTGATATGTGTCAGATACGATTTACTGAGAGATTTTAACACAACATTTTTAACATATATATTTTTAAAATCTCACTGAATATAAATTTATACATGTGTATTTAAACACACAAAAGTATAATATGTATATGTGGTTGATACATTGCTGTTGTCTCTTTAACTGATTATAGCATGTACGTCTTTTTGATTTAATTGATTTAATTTAGTCAGTATTTAACTAACAAGAAGTGATGTGTAACTTGTTTGAAAAAGTTTAGTATAAGCTAAACGAAAGCGCTTACGGATTGTTGTTATGTTTTTGTGTGAATTTTTTTTGCTTTGTTCTTTTATTTGAATTGAAGTAAAGCTGTTTTTCAGCCACTTCTGTTTTTCATTGGTTTACTGGTTGGTGTGGCTCTTATAGTCTTAGCATTCCAAATTAGTTGTAACAGCATGCAGTAATATTCCCATTAACCCAACACACCAGGGTTCCAACAGTTGAACAGCAAGCATAACACATGCATATACTGAACGACAGTGGACATTCCAACAGCATGCAAGGATGATTGGTGGCAGCAGGCCACCAAGATTGTGGTGTTAGAACAGGGCACATGCATCAAAGTAAATGCAGATGTTTATAGAACAATAGGACATATGTCCCAACATATGTTATGAGATTAGACATACCCATTGAGGTGTGGAATTGCATTGTTTATGCACATACAGTAGGGTGTAAAAAGATACCTCCATTAACATCTTATAAGTACTTATAGTTTACACTACATTCCTATTGACTGCAGGTGTATATCCCCTACATGTATTATTACACTAGGCAATGTGCATTAGGTTGTGTAATGGGTTTGGCTAGTTTGTTATATACCTGACCTATATCTGACATACTAACTGTCCAAGATGCAGACGTTACTGCTACATAGTTATATATTTTATTTATATTTATATATCTACATATCTGGATGTGTTCACATGACATTTTCAGTTATATCTCTACAGAACCCTACATTTCAAGTAGCATACTCACATTTCTGGGGAACACATTAACAAGCTATTCGTGTGCCAGATTTACCTATGCATGCCAGGCATTAACCAACTGTTGAGGACTGTATATATGCTTCACAGCTACTGGAACTTCCTTCATCCACTTTATATGGGACTGCCCAGCTGTGGGTTGACAGCGGTTAATACAATAGTACTATTTATATAATGCAAGGGTACAACAACATTTCAAAGTAAGTGACACGGTCACACCCCAAGTATTATACCTTTATTAATTACATTACACACTTTTCTAGAGGCTCTTTCATTTATTTGATATTACAGTGCATGCAGAAGACTTATTCAAGATGTATTATACCTTTATTAATAGGTTACAACATTCTTTTTCAGGCCTCCTCACTTATTTTATATAGCAGTACATGCAGAAATATTATTCTGGACTTATTTTACCTTTATTAATGGGTTACAACACTCTTTTTCTGGCTCTCTGACTTATTTTATATAACAGTACATGTAGAAAAATTATTCAGGGCATTTTATGGCTTTATTATTGGGCTACAACACTTTCTTTCAGGCCCTCTCACTTATTTTATATAACAATACATGCAGAATAATTACTAACCTGCCTGGTGGCGCAGCCTTAGCAACCTATCTGCATAGGCTTGCTGATTCGCAACACGGACACCTGCAGCTGTGAAGTAAAGGAAGGGACATTGAGACATACCTTTCCATTATATAGACTACAATAGCATGTCTTACATACTTCATTCCATGGCTACCTACTCAGTAGTGGGGCATCTTGCATGTAACGGGCCTCCTGTACCATCAGTTCATTAGGTCCTGCTTCCATCTCTTCAGGTCTGCATGGTGGTGATAAACCTGCTCACCAGTCCGAGGGATGCCTGTGGCACTGGTGAGATCATGAACTAACCGGTTCCAAGCCTCTGCTTTGTACTCTGTCCCATGAAACTGGCCCTGCAGGAGTCTTGACCCATGATGGTGGACAAGGAGCCAAACCATGTATTTTGACTCCTTGATGCCCCAGTGTTGCGCTCGAAAGTGAGTACCCTCTCCAGCGCCAGCCATTCTCACTGCAGATGGGAGCTACAATCAGTTATGGCGAGTATTCCCGCCTATGGAGCTTAAATATGCCGCATTTCCTGCACTTATTTGTAAATGGCCGTTTTTGAAAATTCTCGGCTAACAGCAAACCTGCTTAGCAATGGTTAATCTTCCATTTATAAGTATATGTATGTTAACAGTGCATGTTTATGCTAAATTGTCATGGCTTAGTGGTTCAGTACTTTGATTATGGTGCACAGTGTCCTGGGTTTGAAACTTGTCATTACTTTTTATTTTACTATTGTCCAGACAGGCTAGGGGGTGTGGCTGTGTTTAGGCAACTTTGCTCTACGTTGCTCCACATTGCCCGATGGTGCACTGGTTAGTGTGGTGCGCAGCTCTGCGCAAACCTATTGCGCTAGGCAAAGCGCTGCTTAGCTATGGGCAATTATATTGCGCTAGGTAAAACGCTGCTTAGCTATGGGCAATAGTATTGCACTAGGTAAATCGCTGCTTAGCTATGGGCAATACTATTGCACTAGGTAAAATGCTGCTTAGATATGGGCAATTATATGTCAATATCCTTAATGCTGCTCACTTTCTTATATTTATATATATACGTTTTGTTCACTAATACATAGGCTATTTCAATGCTTTTTACTAAAATTTCATTCATATATGTCAGGAATTATTTTATATACTAGTTTAAAACATGAAATAGACAGAGGAGTGGTGGGATTAGAACCGGGAATGCCTCCTCTTTGTGCAAATGCTCTACCACTACGCTATTGCTATTTGGCTTGATTTGCATAAACATTTCTTATTATGCTCTTCGATGTCGAAATTGCTAACTGCAGCTAAGCAATGGGCACACCCGCGCAAACACGCGCAAATACGGGCAGCTATATCGGCAATTATAAAATAAATTAGTTTATATTTTACATTTACAAAGGGGTTTAGTATGTGGGGATGTGTACTGTTTGTTATGTGTACATTTCAGCGGACTCGCTCATTGCTTTTGTCATTTTCACTTTATATGGTTGCATGGGCGTGGATATTTGGACTGCTCGGCAGTCCGACACGCCCCCCCTGCAGTCTTACACACTCCTTGTAAGCCTTCTAGTTGAGTCAGCACCCTCATGCATATGCATGACGTACTGACGTCGTAGTCTTAAACGGCAGTCTCCGAGTAAGATTTGGTTAGTCCTACTCGGTGGATTACTAAATCCCGGCCTATGTAACAATTACATGGATTTAAATTATTTAACCCCCCCACACACACACACACACACATACACACATATCAGAGTAAATGAACATGAAATATTATATAAATGACCATGACACAAAAGCAAACAGAATCGCTGAAATATATAATGCAGCTTCCTGACAAGCACTAGACATTTTAATGAAGAACTCATAAGTGCCTACCTCATAAGTAACCAGATATTTTAGAAATATAATAAAATTCTATAAATAATTTTCAACATATATAAGCAAAATTAGTTAAAATATTTAAGGATAATTTTTAAAATATTTAGAAATGTATAAGTAAGCAATTAAAGCCTAAAGTGTATAAATATATTTTAAAGATAGATATGTATACATTCACAAATATGTCATAGTGTCATATTTTATCTCCTAGTGACATACTTTATTCTCTGTGTGATTATGTTAGCAAGCACTCAAGCACTTTTTTTATTCTGTGTCATTTGGAAATCTTACTAAAAGTATAAATGTTTAGGAGGTAAATGTCAGTGCAGAATATCAATTCTATTTATAAGCCTCTTTGCCATGGCTTGCATGTTAGCTTTTCCTTTATGTGAATGCAGATATTAGAACTCCCCTTTGTTAGTGTACCTAGGAATGCATCATGTTTCTCTACATACTGACAGCAACATATATTTTTTTTGCTTTTTCTTATTTCACCCCTGGATCCCAGTATACCCAGCATACCCTGATAAAAAGACTGGATAGTAAGGTGAAAACTGACTCTAGATTGTCAGAGTCATATTTTGAATTCTGCTTCCTAGAGCCTAGCTAGACCTATACTTTTTATTGCCACCCACGCATCCTCAGAAATATCCTCCTTAACTTGTTATGATCACTTGAAAAAATGTAACAGTAACATATTTAGGGTTATACTTTTACATGTGAACAACAAAACATTCGGAACATCTTTGGTCTGAGTGCTTCACTTTATAAACATCTACTGTCACTTGGCCGATTAATAGGTTCATAGGTTCATAGGTTCATACTAGGCTATCTGCCCGAGGGCATTTACAAGCCTAGCCCATAGTTTTGTGGCTTACGCCACCCCTTTAGTATGGGGAACTATACCCATTATTTTGCTGTGCCTCTGTTGAGCAGTGACACTGAGGTAATCCCTGGGGTATATCTGCGATCTCCCATCCATTGGTCAAGATTTCTCTTGAACAAGGCCAGCGAGGTGCTCTGCCTCACATATACCGGGATTTTATTCCACAGCATAGGGAGTCTTTGGGTGATGAATCTATCCCTCCAGCGCGTCCTATTAATAGCCGTGTCGAGGTTTAAGTCTCCGCCCTTGTGGCTCTGACGGATCTAGATTTTTGAGGTGAAGCATATTCATCAAATCTGGGTTTGACATGGCCTTGTATGTTAGGCAAAGGTCACCTCTGAGCAAGCGGTGGCGACTGAATAGAGCTGGAGTTCTTTCAGTCGGGCAGCATAGGACAGATGTTTGAGACCCTTTATCCTTTTGGTGAGGAACTTTTGTGGCCTCTCCAGCTGCTGCAAGTGTCGGGTCAGATACATTCGAATGGGGCATTGTACTCAATCATTGGTCTGATGAGTGATGAGTATAGGGAGACTTTGACCTCCCTTGATCTAGATGAGAATCCCTTCATGATAAGGTGGGCAATGTAGAAGGTCTTCCTAACTACTTTAGCTACATGGGTGTCGAATGACAGACTACTATCAACCTGGGTCCCCAGGTCCCTGATAACTTCTTCTATGCTCAGTGGATTGCCACCTATTTGGTAGCTAGGGGTAACCTTGTTTTTCCCGAAGGGTATGACTATGCATTTTTGGCATTTAACTTTAGGCCATGGCTCTGGCACCAGTTATCCGTTTCTGTGAGACCCTTCTGAAGGATATCTGTGTCAGATGTGTTTTCTACTATGGCCCAGTTTGCAGTCATCTGCAAACTTTGTCAGCCATAACCCTCCTGTGTTTGCTTGTACTTGGAAAAGTAGATGCCAAACAAGAGTGGGCCCAGGACTGAGCCCTGTGGTACACCACTTGTGACAGGCTTTGAGTCTGACATGGCGCCAGCAACTCTGACCCTGTGGGTTCTGTCACTCAGCCAGTTTGCAACCCATCTTGTGATGTATGGGTTAACATTTAAGCTGATGAGTTTTTCAATGATACCCGAGTGGGGTATTGTATCGAAGGCCTTCGCCAGATTGAGGTAGGCTGTATGGACTGCCTTTCCCTCATCAATGGCTTTGGTGACTGTTTGAAAAAGTCAACCAAGTTTAGAAGGCATGATCTGCCTTTGACAAAGCCAAACTGGGATGGATCCAAAGTCTGCAAATTCCCTATGTCTTTATTTATGAGGTCCATTATGATCCTCTCCATGGCTTTGCAGATAAGGCTTGTCAAGCTAATGGGCGGTAATTTCCAGGGTCGGTGGAGGCACCGCCTTTGTGAAGTGGGACCACAGTTGCAGTGCGCCACTCCTGGAGTGCGTATCCAGAGGTAAGACTATGATTAAACAGCTGTCCTAGCTGTGGGTTTAATTCCTCATTGAGTTCGTGGAGCACACAGCCGGGGACACCATCAGGTCCCATGGATGCTGTGTTTTTGCTTTGGAGAGAGCAGTTCTCACTTGGGCGTTGGAGATGTTTGGGGGCTGCAATCGCTGGTATAGATATCTCTCCTTTTGGGGAGAGGGGAGAAGTTTGCACTAAACCTGTCAGCCAGTATGTTGGCAATGTCTGTAGGATCAGTAATCTTCACATCATTTTGAACTAGTTCTGAGCATATCTGGGAGGTTCCTCCCAGGTTTCTAACATAGCTAAAGAAGGCCTTATGATTGTCTTTTGAGTCTTTAGCTATTTTTCTCTCAAAATTTGCTTTGGATGATTTTATGAGAGCTCTTAGTTTTTTACTTATAGTGATCAAGGGTGTCTTACCTTTTAAGGATTTTGCTCTATCTTGTAGTAGCTTCCTCCTTTTGTTGTAGAGTTTGTTTATGGCTGGGGTCCACCAGACTGGACGCTTGCCTTTGGTACAAAGAGTCTTTGTTTTGCTTGGGATTGCCTTATCCATGCAGTCCTGCAGGTGCTGGTAGAAGGCATTTGTAAGTGATTCAGCGGCTTGAGTACTGTTTTCCGCGCTCGGGGCCTTAAAGGAGACCACACTAGTCTTTAGAAGTGTGAAGTCGGCTTCGAGAAGTTCTTTACTGTGGTCTTTTTATTTCAGGTGGGGGTGGGATGAGGACCTCCAGCGAGATTAGTTTGTGATCTGATCTCACCAGTGAGGGGTATACTTCGGTGTTGAACATTGTGCTCCCATGTTCGTGATGATGAGATCAAGTATGTTTTCTCCTCTTGTGGGGATGGTGACTAGTTGTTCCATGGCATTTGAGTTTATGAATTCCAGGAACTTTTGGGCTAGGGTGTTTGGGCTTGAGTAGTGTTCCCAGTCTATATTAGGGTAATTGAAGTCACCTAGTATGATGGTGTTTGGTGATACATTTATCCCTCTAGTGTTTTCAGGAAGGCCATGTGAGGTTCCTGAGTTTGTGAGGGTGGCCTGTAACATGCTACAATTTGCAGAGCAGTCTTGCCTATGGTTAATTGCACCTGGATGGTCTCCGATGCATCGTGCGTTGCCACCAGTCTTGAGGTGTGGGTGTCTTTGATGAATATGGATACCCCCTCCTTTCTTGGTATTGTCCGGATTTTGGGGCGGAACGCATGATAAGAGGTAAAACCTGATAGTGCTGGGGTGCTCTCAGGAGCCTTGAACCAGGTTTCTGTCACTGCACAGACATCGATGTTCTCCATACTGAGAAGGGCCTCGAGTGCGTCCTTTTGAGATTTAGACTTCTGGCATTGAGCAGCATTACCCTTAGTTTTTTCCTTTTTGTGTTCTAGGGTGGTAGGTTTAGAATTTGAGCCTTGCCTAAAAAGGCACTATGGGGTGGCAAGAGCCTTTGCCAATATCCGGAATCCCAGGGTGACAGGTGCAAGCCGTCCTTTGGCAGCGTGGCTTGTCCAGCATGTCATCCCAGGCAGACAGACATTGGATCCCCTTTGAATGACACCAGAGTTTAAGCCAATTGTTAAAGCTGATCATCTTATCTCTGTATTGTGGCATCATTCTTGGTGAAGGTAGGATACTGCTCAAGGTCAGGGTCATACCTGCCTGGGCTGCATAATCAGAGAGCTCCTCAATGTCTCTTTTCATGTAGTCCAAGGAGGTACGTCTCAGGTCGTTTACACCAGCGTGGACAATGACTGAGTCGTATTTGTACCTGCTGTTGAGAGACCTGAGTGCTTGCGTTATGTGGCGGATTCTAGCACCCGACAGGCAGCTTACTGTGACCTTCTCCTTACTCAGTCTGGTGAGCGGGACGTCAGTGTGTCTGACTATGGAGTCACCAATGACTAGTGTGTCTAGCATTGTGTTTGGCCTTAAGGGCTGTGACTGTTTGACACTCTGACTGTGAGGTCTATGTGTTGCAGGTGTTGTGTTCTGAGGTGGTGGTTGTTTGGGTGTCTGCTTTGGTGGTCTCTGCTGTTTTGGTAGATTTTTGATCAGAGCCGCCGAGTATGTGTGAGAGTCACAGTAAAGAAGCTATGCTGTACAACTAAATGATTTATTTCTACGATTGTATAGCTAGACCAGATATTGTCATCTATTTTTCTTGAACTCAGAACCTATTTGTACTTTAATACTACTCAAAAGTTCTCTTAGTAAGGAATGTATATTATATTATATTATATTATATTATATTATATTATATTATATTATATTATATTATATTATATTATATACCTACTATAGTAGATGTTTTCAGTTAAACACCTTAGCTGACAAAAGCAGATGTGGAAACTTTTGGAATGCTGTACAACATCATATATTCCAAACCAAGTCATTTGTCAGGGCTAAATCCTTGCTTGTTAGGTGATAAGGTCATTGCTACATGTTACTAGAATTACTAGAAACAATTCTTGATAAATGATAAGCATGAAATTTCAGCATTGCCAAGCTTAAGGATAAAGTTTATAAATGTCATTTTTTCCTGAGTTTTACATATTTGTTTATCAACTAAGCACACTGGACACAATTGTTTTTTTTCTGCTGTGACACAGGAGTGTTATCTGGTTAAGTGACTTGCTGACTATTATACAATAGGCAAATGAAGATGAAGTCAGTCAAACTGTGTACCCTGAACACAGAAATAATGCAGTGATAGCTCAGAGTTTTTGTCCTTGTGTTAAATGCCAATAAAATAATATTTTTTTTTACTGGATATATATATATATATATATATATATATATATATATATATATATATATATATATATATATATATATATATATATATGGGTTCCATTCATTAGATCAAATTTTCACTAATTTGAAATAGTGCTTGGAATGCTCACTGCAGCGAAAGTGCACTTAATCGAAAGTGCACTTACGCGAAGTTAAGTACAATGAACGGGTGTTGTACTGAACTTCCGTGCAGTACTCACGGACCTTAGGATTAGGGCATGGGTCATAGTAAGTTTTACCATGACCCGTGCTCTAACCCTAAGGTCCGTGACGACTGCAGCGCAGTGGAGGACTTAGCAATGTCCTCCACTATGGTGCGATAGTCACAAACCTTAGGGTTAGGGCATGGGTTAGGGTAAGTGGATAGCTTTACTAACTATCCCCTTACCCTAACCCATGCCCTAACCCTAGGGTCCATGACTATCGCACCATAGTGGAGGATATAGCTTGTTTTTTATGTCCTCCACTGTGCTGCAGTGTTTTCGGTGAAGTGCACTTACACAAAAGTTCACTTTCGTTGAAGTAAACGTTAGCAGAAGTGAGGCTTCCTATTACAAGTTCGAAGTAGTGAACTTTCGTTCTTGTAATAGGAATCCATATGTATATATATATATATATATATATATATATAGTAATATGGTTGCCTGTATAACAACTTTAATATAAGCATTTGTGAAGTACAAACTTGTTTATGTTTTGCTACCTAAATGTATATAGGCAGATCTTTAGTCTTTACATCCATATATACGTATATATGAACATTTCAAGAAAGAGCATAGTTAAAGATAAAAGACAGATATTGGCATCTCAGTATTCAACAAAACAATTAAACACATATCAAAAATTCCAAGAAGAGGTATCTATGTATCTCCTTTATTTTCTGAAAAAAACAAACAAAAATACTTGTTTCCTGCCTTTCTAAGCTAGTATAGTCCAGTTTTCAGGTTAGTGCTGAATTCAAGGTTGTGTTACAAGTTTCTGTGTTTGCCCATACCTTACTTGGATAGAAGGAAGTGTCTCTGTTCACCTGTGAGAGAGGGGAGCTTTGAGCAGCCTATTTGTCCCTGGAGTAGTGGTTTCAGCCCAGAAATTAGTAGTTTATTGGCCATTTTGGGCTAATTTCTTTCTATTTCATTTCCCTGCTATAAAACCTGCATTTGTGCAGTGTTGCATGCTGGGCAGCGCCGGTTAGCTGGGGTATAACTATTCCCAGCTCCACAAAGTCTACTCTTCAATTTTTCCCTTGGAACTAGACGAACTTTCAACTTAAGCACTCAAACCATTCACTTCTCAACCCGGCACTTCCTCAAAACTCATAGCAAGCACTAATAAACCTTAGCACTAGACCCCCCTATACTGGAGAGAAGGACAAGGCTCTCTATTCGACCTTACCAGCCAATCAGTAAAACAGTTCACTGTACCTATCCACGCATGTTCAAAGGGCAGTTTCAGGTGTACTCTCTGGTCCAACTGGTGAATATGGGCATTTTGAGGCAATGTTACAACTGCCTCATGTACACAGACAACCCTCTCCTCTTACCACCAAACACTAATACATGCGAGAGATGCAATTATACAGCCAAACTGGAGGCTAAGCTCTCTCAACCCAAGACTGGATCAGTCAAGAGGCGAAGGGAAATACTTGCATCACACCGCCAGTCTCACATAGACCTATGAAACCAGCACTGGCAAAAAACACACATAAATACACAAAAACATACTCGGAGGCTCTAAATAAAAATCTGCAAAAGCAACAGAGATCTCCAAAGCAGACATCCAAGTAACCTCCACCCCCAACATGAACCACAAAACACATACTTCACAAAACCAGTGTGCCACGCAATCACAGCCCTTAAGGAAAAATAACATACCCAATACACTAGTAATAGGTGACTTCATAGTCAGGCACACTGACGTCCCAATCACTAGGCTGAACAAGGTGAAGGTTGCTGTTAGCTGCCTGTCAGGTGCCAGGATCTGCCACATAACACAAGCACTCAGGTCACTCGAGAAAAGGTACAAATACGACTCTGTCATTGTCCATGTTGGTGTGAATGACCTGAGCCGTACCTCCCTGGACTACATGAAAAGAGACATAGAGGAGCTCTCTAATCACATAGCCCAGGCCGGTATGACCCTGAGTAGCATTCTGCCCTCAGCAAGAATGATGCCACGGTTATAAAGAAAAAATTATACATTTCAACAATTGGCTAAGCTTCTGGTGTTATTCAAAGGGGATCCAGTGTCTGTCAGCCTGAGATGACATGCTCGACAAGCCATGCTGCTTCATTAGAGATGGCTTGTACCTGTCATCCTTAGGCTTTTGAATACTGGCCAAGGCTCTTGCCACCCCCATAGTGCCTTTTTTAGGCAAGGCTCAAAAGACATAACCACTGCCATAAATAGCACAAGTAACAAAAAACTGAGTGCAATGCTACTCAATGCCAAAAGTCTAAACTTCAAAATGCATGCACTCAAGGCACTCCTCAGTATGGAGAAAATTGATATATGTGCAGTAACAGAAACCTGGTTTAAGGCCCCAGAGAGCACCCCAGCACTACCAGACTACAACTCATACCATACACTTCGGCCACAAAACCCGGACCGAAATACAAAAGATGGGGGGTGTATCCATATTCATCAAGGATAACCACACCTCCAGGGTAGTGGCACAGCACAATGCTTCAGAGATCATCCACATGCAACTAAAAATGAGCAAAGCTGCAATCCAAATTGTAGCTTGCTACAGATCACCCACCATGTTCCAGGACCCCCATTCCACATTTCTGGAAACACTGGGAAACATAAAGGTCCTACCAAACACCCTGATATTGGGTGATTTCAATTACCCAAACACTAACTGGGAGAACTACTCAAGTACTAACTCCCTTGCCCAACATTTCCTCAAATTTATAAAATCTAATGCCCTGGATCAACTGGTCAACACCCCCACCAGAGGTGACAACATATTGGACCTGGTCATCACCAACATGGGTGACCAGTGTTCCACACTGGAGGTCAACCCCTCGCTGGTTAGATCTGACCATAAACTAATCACTCTGGATATCCATATTCTGCCCCCACCCCGGTCAAAGAAACCACCATGAAAAACTTAGAAAAACTTAGGTAAGGAAAGCCTTTTACATTGCACATCTTATAAATAAGGGCATCACATCCAAGATTAAGCAGGTTATAACTCTGCTGTACTCAACCCTTATCAGACCACTAATTGAGTACAATGCTCCATTCTGACTGTATCTAACCAGACACCTGCAGCAACTAGAGAGACCACAGAGGTTTCAAACCAAGAGAATCCAGGGCCCCTAAAACATGACTTACATGAAAAAAAAACTGAAAGCCCTGTCACTGTACTCTGTATAATACAGGCTGCTGAGATGCAACCTGTGCCTGGTCTACAGAGCAGTGTCCTACTCTTCCCTAATGGAAATGCTGCATATCCACAAATCAAATGGGACAAAAGTCACTCACTTGGATGGGTGACTGTAAATTCACCCCTGGGGTGACACCTCTGTTCCCCATGGACAGTGGTAGTCAGTGCTGATCATAGAATCTCTCTGCTAATAATGACCATTAGCATTGTCAATTAGCCATGTAAAGGCCCTGGTGCCATTAGCCTAGTAATCTCCTGTGTATCTATGAACCCATAAATTGTGTCTGAATTGCAAGTAGATCTTCCATTTGATTACCCTCATAAACTATCTATACACAGTACATATCACATTTCAGTCTCTGCTAACTCAAGCTGCTTGTACAAAGAAAAGCAAGAAAACTATATATACAAAATATTGTTCACAACCTAAACTAGCCCTGTACATACCATAGGTAAATACTAGGCTATTACTCTGCATAGTATTAAAAGCTTAGCCAGTAACCAGAGGTCTGAATGAAATACTTTACCCTGCATCTGGGAGATAAAGACTGTAACCATTATGTTACTCCACCCCATTAGGGTTAATGTGTTGCCATCATTCCTTAACACGACACTTACTAAACGGTCCAGGTTATTGCCATTGTTACAACTTTCAGGCCTCATAAGGCTTCCATTTCTACTCATAATCAACACTCATTTTTAACTCAGTGCTTTTTAAGTACGATCTGAAGACATATGTACATACAAATGTGTTTGTGTTTATGATTATGTGTGGGTGTGTGTTTATGAATGCTGCATGTGTGTGTCTGTATGAATGTGTGTCTGTGTTGCTGTCTATGTCTATAAGCATTATTTTAATGTACATGAATATAAACACAGAATCATGTATTAACCTATACTTTATAACTGGATCACCTAATAATAGGCTCTAATATCGGCAACAAAATTGCTCTAATATCTGCAACAAAATTTACCTTACAGGCACTCCAGAACTAGATATTTTAATCATAAAGCAGTAATATACCAAAGCTTAGCAGTAAAAGAGTTTAATAATAAAATGTTTCATGTGCAACATAATCAATATTGATGAATTTAATTCAGCCAACAATGTCTGCCATTAAATTGTTTTCTATTCCTGAGTTACAGTGCTTTCAAGAATTTTAGTTTGCTAAGCTTTACACAGCCAATTTGGTTTCATTTTCAAATAATACCAGTACAAGCTGCTTGAAACAATCACTTACTATATGCAATAAGTGTATTAATAAACATTTTTTTCATTATTTTAAATGACAAATTTAAACATGCTGTTTGCAATGCCATTAGCAACAAACCCTAGTGGTCTATGGCTTATACCCATTACAACTATTCTTTTGTATTTTATATATTTACAATGAAAAGAAATGTTATATACCAATTATATAAATGAAACATAGGGCACAATCCACAGAGGGATTTGAAGTGCATTGCTTGGTATCCTGTTGCTGGGAAGCTCTCTGCGTTTCACTCTTGAGGCTTATTTGCCATGGATGACCTGTGTGTGTTTATAAAATCATGTATTATTCTATATTATATATTATTCAGTAAGAACTGCATGTATATACCATCATTAGCAAGAAAAAGAAAAAGAATCTGTCTTTTTCAGCTGCAACCTTATTTGTTATTAGAGAGAAAAACAAATAAATAATTTAAACATCTGAGGGAATTTTACTTTAATACCATGTTTCATTTTTGTATGAGAGATAGTTCTAGAGTTTCACATTAGGTTAACTGTCTAGTTTTAAAAGAAATTTTCATACAAAGTTTTAGTTTAAATTTGAACATAATATTGCTCTGTCAATTGAATTTTTATATGAATGTCAGGCATGTGCATGCTGTATCCTCCATTTCCCCAATATCTCAGGTCTTGAAGCAAAATTTAGCACTGCTGTCATGTGGAAATGAAACATTTAAGTAACATATAAATGAAAAAAAGTGTTCATACTGTTTTATGTTTCTAATACAGGAATCCTGAAATGGTGGGAGAAGTGTTTAGCCGGTGCAGAATGTGCAACTGCCTACAACCTGACCCGATAGAATTAAAAAAAAATGTGGGAATGTCAGACCTGTATCAGCAATGATATGGAAGTGCAAGTTATATTATGTCCCACTGAAGCAAATGGGGACATCTGGTAATTTTTTTTACAGACAATTTCAGCCTCAGTTTTTATGCTTACAGGTAAAGGATTTCAATGATGTTTACTTTACTAGTATCATTTAATTAGTGAATCATGTTTCAACAAACATTTTACTATCTGCTATGAGTAGACTGTTTTCTGTATTTGTATTATAGCTGTCACTATCTTGCCTCTGATGTTTACGTCTGCCTGCCCAAAATCCTACATGGATGAGGGCAATGTTACCTGATAAAGTTGTCTCCACAGCCAGATTTAGTAATGTGGTAGCACCAGGGTATAGTTGCGGCCAATCTACCTCCGATTGTGTGGCTAGACATCCTAAAGTCAATGCTTTGTGAAAGACAGCTTGTTATAGTTTCTGGCAGCAGATTCTCTCATTGAAATGAATGAGGACACAGACTTGGTCAGAGAGTTCGTAGAAGCTGTTGATAAAGTAAGACGGTAATTAAAGGAGTTAAAGCTAGGACGTTTGTAAAATGAAGTATGCACTATACTCATTCTATGATGTATACATAGTCAGTACTGTATATCTATATTTTCTGTTGGAATTCCAAGTTAGGTTTGAATGAAATAATTCTGCATTTTTTTTTTTGACCAGTTGTTTTTTCCTGTCCCACTGCTTCTCACACTAATTTATAGCTGCTTAAAAAACAGGGTTTATTCTGTTAAATCTGCCATAGTCCATGTTGTAGTGCTTTATGTACAGGAAATGCCCAATTTGTCAATGTGGTGTTCCTGCCATTTCCAATATCATAATTTTATTATGTTTTGTTTATAGAAATTTTATTGGCCATCATTGACTATTAACTTACAGTGATTTACTCATGTTAAATTTTTCCATATATAACACTTCCCAAGTCAGAAATTTGCAGGAGGTACGAGGCGAAATAGCTTGTGCCTGTGAACTGTTTCGACAAGTATATGAATTGCAGTATGAAGCACTTATCATTTGCTTTAACATTTACACCTTCCAGTTCATATGTGGTATGCGGCTAAAAGCTTTTGTATTCCCTTACAGTTTTGACCCAATGATATCCCCTAGCTTATACATTCATTCATTCATGTTAAGATGGATGTTACAAGGCATAATTCTGATAAAAAATTAGATGCAAAAGAAAACTGGGTTTTTTATACTGATGGCTGCTTGAGCCTTGTTTTCTTTACCTACACTCAGCAATGCCTGCATTTTTCTGGCATACCTATTTCAATCTGATCTTTGCATGTGTATGTCATGGGAGGGAGGGACTCTTTGACTGCATATATCTATATATATATATATATATATCTATATGTATGTATGTGTGTGCACATATGCATATTTCTGTATGTTTGCCAGTGTGAAGATATGTGCAGATACATGTTTGTGTTTATACTCTTGATAGAAAAAAGCATGAAACAATATCCCTCATGTCACCTTATCCAAATTATTGCATACTTAGCCACATATCTACTATTATAATAATCCAAAGAACACCTAGTCAGTCCAAAAGGAAACCACAAAGCAGCGTTTTAATAATCCAAATAAAAATAAAACAGAGAATGGTTAAGCGCTTTCGTCTGTCTAGTCAGATATCTTCAGAACCACCCATATTAAACTCAAAGTTCTGCTTACAAACATTCAAAGAAACCCGCCCCTCCAAAACAACCAATGCATTTAAAGAAACATGCTTACAATAAATACATGTAAAGAATTGAAATAATTTAAAATAGTACAAAATAGTTAAAAGTAGTTAAAAACACTTACATTTCAAAGCCCTTCTCTTTAATTCACTAGAAATAGAAATGTCATTGTGGGTATGCAGCATCAAATTTAAGCTGCCATTTCATTTCCTTCCTAAGTAATTAATTTCCCAATCTTCACCAGTATCATGCAAAACCTGCTGTTCCAAAATTAAAAACACAAACTTATTAAAATTTAAACAATATAATGAATGTTGAGCAAGTGCACTTTTGTTGTCCCTTCTTCTAATACTGTAAATATGTTGATATATCCTTTGTTTAAGGAAATTATTGGTTTTACTAATATAAAATGCATTGCATGAGCAACAGGTAGCTAAATAAATAATTATTTCTGTGTTGCAGTTTGCAAATATACCCACATTCCATGTTTTGGTCTTATTAAGCACCTCACCATCTTTATTAACATTAATGTACATACAATATGTACAATGTTCGCATTTTCTTGTAGTGGGGACCCCATATGTGCACCCAGTATGTTCCATTAAAGCCTTAAAATTACTTCTATTTTTTATAAGTAAAGGTTGGTCTAGAAATAAATAAGTGACAAATGTCACTACCAGCTTGTAATAAATTCCAGTTGTTAGAAATAATTTTTTCAAAACATCTAGCTTCTACCGTATAATGCATAACCGTGTTATTAACCTTAAATGGTTAAATTTCCCTAGTAGTGTCCAAACAAATAATATCAAAAAGCAACAATTCATCAAGGACCACTTTAACAGACCTATAAGCAAGGTTAATTTCATTCGAGGACACTTGGTTGTACACCTCCTCATCATTTAACAACCTCAGCATCCACCCACAATAATCATGCAATTCCATTATAACCAGACCACTCCCCTTGTCTAGTTTCATGTAAACCAGACAAGGGGGGTGGTCTGGTTATAATGGAATTGCATGATTATTGTGGGCGGATGCTGAGGTTGTTAAATGAAACCAGACAAGTGGAGTGGTCTGGTTATAATGGAATTGCATGATTATTGTGGGCGGATGCTGAGGTTGTTAAATGATGAGGAGGTGTACAACCAAGTGTTCTTGAATAAAATTAACCTTTCTTATAGGTCTGTTAAAGTGGTCCTTGATGAATTGTTGCTTTTTGATATTATTTCCAGACCTTTGTATGAATTTTTGCATGTTGATAAACCAGTCACTTCAAAGATTTTCAGCATACCCAAAATCCACTCTAACAAGTTAGACCCACCCCTCCACCCAATTGTGGCATCCAGAGGGTCCATTACTGAACCCCTGGCAAAGTATACTGACACTAAACTGAAACGTTTGTTCAAGTCCAGCACACTTACTTAAGGATTCATGGGATCTGTTAAACAAATTACAGATGGTTATCATTCCCCAAGAGACGCTATTAGTTACATGTGATGTACATAGTTTATATACTGTTATACCACAGGAACTGGGACTTGAATGGTTTAAGAACATTTTATTATCCCATAATGGACTCAATACAGCTGACCAAGAAATGTTGGTTTCTTTTATGGATTTGGTGTTGAATAACAACTTTTTATACTTCGAAGGAGAATATTACAGACAATGCAAGGGGGTGGCCATGGGCACTTCATGTGCCCCCCTCTTTGCCAATGCTGTTATGTTATGGTGGCAATTGCATTTATTGTTTAGTTCAGTATTTTTCAAGTATCGTTTGACTTATTATAGATACCAGGATGGTTTGTTTTTTATTTGGACAGGGACACAAGATGATTTGGACAAATTTATCAGTTTTATGCAGGAGAGTATTGATTTTCTGAGATTTTCTTATGTGGTAGACAAAGCTAGTATTAACTATTTGGATATTATTTTTTTCTAAACAAAGTGATGGCACTTTAAAAACTAGAATATATAGGAAGCCAACATTTTGTAATGCTTATTTATATTTTACTAGTTGCCATCCTATGTACCGGAAAAAAGGCATTGTGAGAAGCCAATTAATCCAGGTTTCTAGACTGATATCAGACAACAGGGACTGTCTGAGAGAATTTAATTTTGTGAAGGACATGTTTAAGGAGAGGGGGTATCCACCTGACCTTTTGGACTCCATAGGCAATGAAATTTGGATGGGGTAGACAAAACAAATATGCTCCCATTATCAAGAATGGGCTTGACCATCAAATTAATTCACCAGGTTTGGACACTACTAGGGAAATTGAACCATTTAAGGTTAATAACACAGTTATGCATTATACGATAGAAGCTAGATGCTTTGAAAACATTATTTCTAACAACTGGAATTTATTACAAGCTGGTAGTGACATTTGTCACTTATTTATTTCCAGACCGACCTTTACTTATAAAAATTGAAGTAATTTTAAGGCTTTACTGAAACATACTGGGTGCACATATGGGGTCCCCACTACAAGAAAATGAGAACATTGTATATATTGTATGTATATTAATGTTAATAAAGATGGTGAGGTGCTTAATAAGATAAAAACATGAAATGTGGGTACATTTGCAAACTGCAACACAAAAAGAATTATTTATTTAGCTACCTGTTGCTCATGCAATGCATTTTATATTGGTAAAACCAATAATTTCCTTAAACAAAGGATATATCAACATATTTACAGTATTAGAAGAAGGGACAACAAAAAGTGCACTTGCTCAACATTCATTATATTGTTTAAATTTTAATAAGTTTGTGTTTTTAATTTTGGAACAGCAGGTTTTGCATGATACTGGTGGAGATTGGGAAAATTAATTACTTAGGAAGGAAGGAAATGAAATGGCAGCTTAAATTTGATGCTGCATACCCACCAGGGTTAAATGATAACATTTCTATTTCTAGTGAATTAAAGAAAAGGGCTTTGGAAATGTAAGTGTTTTTTAACTACTTTTAACAATTTTGTACTATTTTAAATTATTTCAATTCTTTACATGTATTTATTGTAAGCATGTTTCTTTAAATGCATTGATTGTTTTGGAGGAGCGGGTTTCTTTGAATGTTTTTAAGCAGAACTTTGAGTTTAATATGGATGGTTCTGAAGATGTCTGACTTGACAGATGAAAGCGCTTAACCAATGAACAAAGACTGTATACACATGGACAGGCTGGATAACAGTTAAGTTGGCATGGCAAAGCACAAGTCCTTCTGATTCATATCATTATTGTATTTGTTAACTTCCACTTTGTGATAATTCTGATTGCGTGATATGAGTCCATCCAGTCTTTGTATCTCTTCAAGTGCCACTAGTACACATTTAAGTGCATGGCATTAGCATTAGAATACTTTTAGAAGAGGTGAGATTACAAACTCACCATGGAGGTCAGAAAATACATGGTAGTAATCAGAGAATATTCAGGAAGTATTTGCATGGTAGAGAGCAAATAAATATATATAAAATTATCCTGAATTTATAAAACTGGCAAGTTGCATACTTTTCTGTCAGTCCACATATTTATCTACTTAACTGTATAGGAGTTCTTCAACATTTAAATAAAATGTATTTGCCCATGAAAGATCACGTTTCTAAAATACATAGAACAGTTCATGCATTTGGAATCACTTCTGACAATTGGAATCCATTCAAGCACATATTTCTTATTTGTTTATTTGTTTGTTGTTATAAATTTGATTGCAGTGGGCAGATCAATATTGACCAATTTCAGGTTTAGCCTGGGTGAAATACAAAACATTTTCCAAACAAAAATACATAAATATAAGTAATAACAGAGTAGTTTAGAGTAGTTACATAGAAAAAAAAACTGTATGTACACACAGTGCAATGTACAGTCAAGCAGATTGTAATGTACAATATAGTTTCTAAAATGGGTCAATCTTCAGTAAATCTTGAGAGAAGAGAAGAGAAGAAACTTGAAAAGGAGACAGGGATAGTGTGTTAGATGATACGTCCTGTGTTGAAGCAGGAGCTTTTGGCTTGGATGAAAAAGTGCTTTTTGAGTTGCATGCTGAATTTGGAATAAGCGCTGATTTCCTTAATGTCAGCGGGGATGACTTGTCAACGATTAGGCGCATGAATGAAAGGAAAAAGCAAGTGCACTGCTTTGAAGTTTTGTTCTAGCGGTAATGAGACTTGATATGGCATTCGATTAGTGCCTCAGGATGTAAAAGGAGATTTTTTTCCCCATGAAGTCTAGCTGCAAAGGGCGTACGTGTGGAGTTGGAGTAGTTTGTAAAGCTGGATATTATCAGTAGGGTGGACACTGCTAACTCAAGACTATATGCTGCAGTCAAATGGTAAATGCATATTTCCTTCAAAATCAAACCATTGAAAAAATTCAAAAACGCCCGACTTTCTTTTATTTTTTCATCTTTGAATGATTATTGGGTGACTTGCAATATACTGCTCACTGTCTCGCCCTTCGAAACACTGCAGTACACTGCAATAAACTCGCACTGCATTTATCTTCACTGGCCATGGTTACAGAAGTCCTGCAGACAAACTGTTTTTGTGAGATTCTGTAGATGAGGGTCACCCACACAACTTTCCCATGCCTAACTCAGAAAGGCAGACAGGCAACAAATTTAGTTATTCACTAACCTGACTGTGTTTTTCACGAAGATGAAATACGACTGATCCATTTTTGTCTTTTCATTGCTGTACACTGAAGTTATTTCTATTTTTGTTGATTTGTTTATTATCCAGCCAAGTCATTTGTCATGAGTGCCTTTTTCAGGTATGACCTTGGAACACCATCAGGAAAAGTAGCTTGCTTAAAATTGCATAATTAGATGCCTAGATTGAGGAACTCAAATCAAGATTACAGAATGAAACTTTTTAGCAGTTTATAGCATTAACCTTTGGTGCTAAGCTGCTGAAAAACTTGTTTGCCTTTTCCTATGTTATTTTATGACTCCATCTGGGCTTGATTGATTTTCTTTGTTTCTGATGCAGTGCTCTTTCAAAGATGATACTAATTTCAATCTTGACATAATTTTTAAGTTAATTATGGGCTTATTAATTTGAATCTCCAGTTGCCGTAGGCATCGTTAAAAGTCCATTACTGGATACATTGAGTTTTTTTTCTTACATAACTGTTTACATGAGAAGACAAATTAAGAACACATTACTCAGAGCAGTATTCATTTAATGAGCACTTAAATAGTAAGGTGCTGAACAGACTTGTGTTGAAAAAAATACTAAAATGCAAAAAAAAACTCATAATTCCCTTTTTATTATTTATTTATGTGAACTCTGTTGTATTGCAGATGCTTTGTTCCTAAGTGCTGCCTGTGTTGTGGGAGCTTCACAACATTCCCATCTTCCCCATCTAAAAATGTATATATTGTAGCCATGTAACTTTACTGCCTGCTTCTGATTTCTGTTACATCTCTGCCTCCATGCTGTCATCACTGTCATTAGGAATGACCATTGTTGTGAGTACCTTGTGCAAACAGGCCAGGGTGTTCATAACAATGGTGCGCAGTGCGCAGTGGCATAACGGCATTCTGTACCCTTTTCCTAGTATGGTGCATTTCATTACAATGATTTGTAGATGCGGATTGTGATGAATACAGGCAGCCAACAAAATAATGGCTATGTTATTGAGTTGCTCCCAAAGTGTACTCCAGTACAACAGGCTGAATCTCCATGTCGCATGACAGTGTGGCATATAAAAGCTTCTGAGTAAGGTATTAGTTATAAGACATACCTTGGTCATCTACTACTTACTGCTGTGCTATCTTCCACTGTTATGTTACACAGTAATTCATAAAATATCTTCATTCCTTAAACATGATGGTAGACCAAGGATGATTACCAGTATATTACAGTTTGGAAGAGGAGAAATATGCAGTGATTTTGCACACAACATTTTCCCACATAACTATTTGCATATGTCATATTTGAGACCGATGACCTCACTGTTAATGTGGATGCATATATCACATTTGAGACTGATGACCTCACTCTTAATGTGGATGCATATATCACATTCGAGACTGATGACCTCACTGTTAATGTGGATGCATATATCACATTCGAGACTGATGACCTCACTGTTAATGTGGATGCATAGATCACATTCGAGACTGATGATCTCACTGTTAATGTGGATGAATAGATCACATTTGAGACTGATGACCTCACTGTTAATGTGGATGCATATATCACTTTTGAGTCTGATGACCTCACTGTTAATGTAGATAGATTCCTGGCAAAACAATTGTCTCCTTGAATCAAATTCATAGTTTATAGCATTAGCCTCCAATCTCTAAAGTGATTGTTCAAATAATGTTTGTACTGATATTTTATATCCTTAGGACATTACCTCTTATTTAGGGGAAAGTTTGTTAATACTATCTGTACTGTTACTGAGGTTTCTGATAAACATGGAAGATGGACTGGGGACAGGTTTGTGTCAGCTTAAAAGTCAAACAAAATCATTTGGTTCTTCTTTCTAGTATCTGTGCTCTGCACAACTGTGGCAGGACCCTTTAGTATACATTTGAGCCCTTGCTCTGCTGTTTTTGTTCAGACCCACCCCATCTAATGTAAGATTACCAAAAAAGCATTGTGTAATGTATCAAAGCAAGAATTGTTGCCTCAATCTACTCTGCATCTATCCATTGTCATGCAGACGAGGCTTTATGGGTTCAGTTACTCAGTCATGGTCGCTATAGATGCTGATTATCCTCTTATGTCTCATACTGACTGCTTCACCAGATGAACCTGACCCAGATGTTGATTCTGTAATTGCCAGGCTGGTTACTTCTATAGGTACTTATGTATTATCACAACCAGATTTCCAAAGACACCCAATTGGTGCAGTTTTGAAGAAACCATGTCACTTAACCTAACGAGGGGTGTGTAAAGTCTTAAGTACTATTCTGTCAGATTGTTTTCCACAGAGGAAGACAATTAATGGAAAAATTCCTGTTGCCTGGTACCATCCTTTCCCGACCTGTACAGCTGTGTGATGCTTTGCAGTCATCCTTAATGTTAGAAGTCCCGAAAGTCATGACATTCCAAACAATAGAAGTAGTTGCGAACATGGCTTCTTAAGAGAAACTGACTCCCTTATTTTTAAAACTCTGTTTGCAGGAATGTCATCAGTTGTCACCCACCCGTGTTACACTCTGGTCTGTCAGAAGGCATGTTAATTCAGTCAAAACTGAGAAGTACTTAGTTAAAAATGTAGCTGTCTTTGCAGAGGTTCAGACACAGCAGTCTCTGAGTTATTTTTATGCAATGATATGTACTTGATGTGTATGACACAGCAGTTGGTAAATGCTTTCCTGGCTTTAAAAAGCAGTACAACCTCTTTTGTTACTTGTTTGTAGCCATACAACCCTATGCACTACAACAGTCATGACTGGTAATCTGGCATGCAGGATTTGTACAGCGCAGTGTCACTGTGGAGTTCACAAAATACATGAGGTGCACCACGGAGGACTACAAAATTTTACCGTTAGTCCTCCTGCTGCCTCATACCCAAGGTGACACAGTATTACTTGTAAGTTAAACAATGTGACACTCTGTTATCATTCCAGTACAGCATTGAAGGACACAGTACTACTTGTTTACACACCCCTTTAAATGCCGACATACCTGCGGAGTTGAAGAAATGAGGCGTGTGACAAATATTCAGCATTTTGCCTCACACCCACCATGACAAACTAGCACAAACTTCTTTACAAACCTCATTTTAGGTTAAGCAACCTGTGTCCACAGAAACATGATGAATTATTGCACTTCGGAAATCTGGTTGCGATAAAACATAAGTACCCTTTTACACTTCCACTTAAGCCAACAGTCAGCAGCTTATGCCCCATTCCAGGTGACTATATAATGACTGCTCACACTGAAGTGGTTTGTTCTATTAAAGTTGCAGTTTCAGATGAAGACCAGGAAGAGGACGAGATTGTCAAGTTTACTTGTGACTTCTCCCCTCTCTCAAACTATATTTTTATAAGACGCATGCATAATAAGTACAACTGGTGTTACTGTTTACAGTTTGTCCAATAAACCAGTCATCAGAGCACTGACAAATCGTACCATCTGTATTCTCAGTGTAGACAGTATGTAAACCAGTCTCAAGTACCTGTCTATGGGTTATTGGTTCCAAAACATACATACAGATATTGTCTGTCTACTTGATGTAAGAGATGCCCCAGTAGACGGAAGGCCAGAGGAAGATTCCATATTATGGGGAGATAGCTTTTGGCTTTTAAAGACAAATGCTAAGGGATTATTGCTGCATTGTACAAACGCCCACCTAAATTGCTAGGTGTTTCTACTGGAGCATAAGTTCATTCTACACGAGGGTCAGGAAAGGTAGTGCTGCCACTGACTTTAATATATGCACCTACTAAGTCAGTGCAAAGACATCTCATTTTCAAAGCATCTCATTTTTATCGTAGTTAACATGCCTAGAATCTGGGAGGGGGAATTTCAATATGTGTAAGTTAAATACTTTGTCTCCGCATCTCTGTATGATGTTGTAAGGGGATATGTTTATACCTCCCCTTTCTAACAGTATTTAGTTTAGAGTGCTGTTAATGATATAGCTAATTTATTGAATGAGATCCCAGGTATTAGAAGGTTAAATGACTTGTTATTAACCTTATCTTGTTTGCAAGATCAAAGACTGTTGCTGTCCTTTTTGTGACCCTTGCTGTCCTTTTTGTGACCCTTGCTGTCCTTTTTGTGACCCTTGCTCATCTTGGCAGAATGTGTACAAGGATAAAAGTCTGAACATCTTTATTTTGCTACTTAGACTTCCCATCACCCATTTGACAAACACCTTACCATCATTGTTACACCAGTGCAATGCAGACTGTGCCTTATCTAATATGAACCAGTCCTTAATGGACAGAGCTCTCTGATTCATCAACGTGACAAAGGTAGGACTTCTAACATCACCAACAGTTCATGGTATAGGGTAAGAAGATGGTCATTAGCTCTCCTCTGTGGAAAGCTATCAAGTGGGAATCCATATTTTGCCTCTTTTAAAGGATAGGTCAAGCATTTTAAATTGTACTTAAGCAGAGAAAGAAAGTATTACTTTTTATTTTATTTAAAATACATATGATGCAGATGATTCTTTCAGTGCAGAATGATCGACAGAAAAAGAGAGAACAGGTTTCGCCAAGCCTCGGAGGTAAGTTTTTTGGTGAGACACCTTACACATCCCCGAATTTAAATAAACCTACTCTAACAGTGGGGAAAAAAGAAAGCTGTATTGTCAGTGAAACTTATTTTGTTACTTTTCTGTTAATTGAATAGCAGTAAATTAAAATGCTATTGATCAAATGACAGGAACTCAATTTTTTTCTCCCTTCAGCTGCTGCAGTTTGATTATGTTTTAATTTAGTCAATAGTGATAGTGTTGCTGACTTGGATGACACTAGAAATAATTTGTATGCCTCCTTTTTGGAAGACGAGGAGGGCATTTTGTGGCTGTACCAAATGAAGGGTACATAACTGATTCTAGTCAAACTAGAATTTAGGTATCATAGGATATATCTGAAAAGGGAAGAATGTTTATTTCCGTTTGACAGTTTGAATGTAAACGTTTCATGAATTTACTGCAATGACATCTTAATCTTTTATTACAACAATGCTTTAATAAAGAAGTCTGTGGTACACCTCATTGTAACATTGCAGAACACCTTATTCTGTTGTGAGAATTAATGAATTCTGTCCTATATGGTAGATTTGACAGTAAGATACCAATAGCAGAAATTTTACATCCTTTGACATTCTCAAATAAAGCACCATGTTTTTTTTTTACACAATATAACTTTGGGACATGATTTTTTTATTTTTTGCAAGTTCTGTTTGGTTTTATTTTATAATAATTCCATTAGTGAATGGGGTCTATATTAGATTATCGAACGCTTAGGTAAGCGAACGGTGATTAATCGACCCCATGTAAGCGAAAGCTTATAAAACCGAACTGTCAGAACAGCGATTGTTTTTTCCAAGGGAAAAAAAATCGCTGTTCCAACAAAAAAAAAAAAGAAAGCACATTAAAACATGAAATTAACTAGGGGGCTTCACCCCCCCACACCCCCTACTTATATATATACCAACTCCGAGACCGCACTACAGTGCAGAAAATGGCAAAGTACCGAAGCGGTCAAGCAAATTCTTTCCCAGGGAAAGAATTTGCTTACATGCCGCTTCGATATTTTGCAGTTTCGGTTTTGTCAATTCGACCATGACGCATTCGAAAACATGCATCTTCGGTCTGCTGATAGGAACCCAGCTAATGGATGTCATTTTCAATGCATGTCAATGTAAAATGGCAAAAAGCATACATGTTAGTCTGATTTTTTTTTTTGTCAGTATTGATGGTACATTTTATTAGTTAAAAAAGGACAACAGTATGCCCATTTGTGCATTGACAGTGACACGTTTACACACTAAATTTCACTTATGCAAATCATCTCATTTAAATCTGTCTGGTGTCTGTGGTACAAACTGTTGACATCTGTTTTAATTTGGACAAGTTCACCAACCTGGGGAAGTACTAATTCCCTGAAAGTTTTTTTTTTTTTTTTTGCAGTTCTATTTATGTTTTGGGCATCACCTTTGATGATACAATGCATTACAAAAAAATAATCCATTATTCAGTCTTGTAAAACTTTTAGGCTTTTATTTTTAATAAAGATTTTCCTACTTTATAATATAGTGGTGTCATTTTTTGTGCAATGGAAGAATCTTCTATTTACCTCTCTAATTCAAATGGTTTTCTTACGGCCTACTCTCTCCTTGCTTAGTGAACTTATTTTTTCCCAGTTCAACATGATGTTGTGTGTAATAAGGTGCAGAAGGATAGTAAGGTTTTATTCTACCTAGTTATTGTTTACCTCTTTGAAGTTGATTTTTGTACTTCAATATTTTTTTCCAACAGGCCTTCACTTTTAAAGTCCATTTATTTAAGTAACTGCCTAATGGCAAGAAATTGTTCAAATAAAAGGAAGCCATGCAACTTTGTCTTTACATTATGGCAGACACTTATTTGCCTGGAAATTTAGTTTCTAAGGGTTGGAAAAAATATTCAAGTACAAAAATCAAATTCAAAGAGGTAAACAAATAACTAGGTAGAATAAAGCCTTACTATCTTTTTGCACCTTATTACACATAACATCATGTTGAACTTAGTAGGCATGAAAACATACAACCACATCCTATCAACCTATTACTTAGATGGCCCATAGCAGGTTCGGGCTTCAAGTGTTACACCTAGTAATTACAGATGTTTCAGAATGGTATGATCAGGGACAGAATTAAATGAGTTTGCCTTGTGCATTCTTTGAATGTTGCATTATGAATCCCCAATGGAAAGAGCATGTACAGTGGTCCAGTGTGTGGGGGAGGGTCTGTTGTGTAGGGGAGGGGGATTCACTTCCCACATCTTGTTTTGGTGCAAACATATTGCTGGGATTTGGGATCTTGTTCTACATAATATTTTAAATAATTCTTTACCAGGTGTAATAATGAACATGCCTCCATGTGATAGTTATGGAGAAACTCATACTCACAAAGAGAACAAGTATATGTTGTTTCATGTAGATGGGCAGGAGTAAAGCCCTTTTCCACTACAGTTTGTATGCAATGTAGCATTTAGCTTATGACCTCTCAAACTTCTGTGTTTTTTTCTGATTCAAAGCACAGCCTTTTGATTCTTGTCATCTGCAGCTTTTGTTTTGGAACACTGAACTTGTTATATGTTTCTTTTTAATAATGTTTAAATAGTGTTCTCAGCAGATAACTATTATTATATATTCTAGAATGTAGCTCAGAAGATTTCCTCAGCATCTGTTTATGGTATTCTGCTGTATCTGTCAATTATACTTTAATTATTTATGTTTTAAATCTTTGTTAACTGAGTAGCTGGGTTAGTCCAAAGACACATTTTTATCCCTCATGCCAACATTGATCAGTGTTGCATCCATAAAAAACTGTTCTCCTACTAGGGAATATGTCACTGTTTTCAAAGTTTCTGAAAAATATTTTTAAATGATTCTGTTTAAAGGAATGGGTTTTCATTCAAGAAAAGGATTATGTTTGTGCCATTTTCAGCTGTTCTGATTGGCTGTTTATGTGGGTGTGACATCATCTCTTCGTGAAGTGGGATGTATAGTATTTAAATGAGAAAAGTTTTCTTATGGTTTTATCTGATCAGGTTTCTCGTTGTAAGGAATGAAAGTGCTAATTTTTAAACTTTTGAAGAATAAATGCTGTTTTTCTAATGTTTTAGTTGAATGGACAGTACTTATTGATGTTCTTCGTGTTTCACTGTTGCAGTCATCACACTTGGGGTTATCTGCCTGCAGGTAGCCCACAGTTGGCCCGAATACCAGAGTCTTAGTAGTTCTGTGTCGGATGCTGTTGCTTCTTCCATGATGTCAGGTCGTCAGGGTTATAAAAACAGGCAGCTGACGCCATTACACCAGTCTTTCTTGCTGAGGAGGAGCCCGAAGCAGAAGCAGTTCGCAAGTGCCGGTCGGCCGCTACCTGAAATTTTCATTTTTCGAGTTGATAATCCTGAAGTCTTCTAAAGCTAAGTACACCATTGGGGATCCTTTTTTCTTGCTCTAATCGATGTCAGAAAAAGTTAACAATTGTCTTGCCTGTGGAAAACAAATACCTCAGAGATTTTCATTCTTACTGCATCACCTGTTTAGGCCCAGACCATGACATCCCTCGCTGTCAGTTTTGTGCCTTGTTTAACACCCAAAGCATTCATCCTTGGGCTATTTTTGTTGCTAAATTCTTTTGTTCTTGATCTCTGTATTTCGAAATGACTTCTGTAAGCCATCCAGCTATTGGTCTTCCGAAGACAGACTGCATAGGTCCAAACTGCCGACGACGCTTCAGTTAAGCTAGTCGCCAGTCCGCCGGTACTCAGTGAGGCGCCTCTGCAGCCCCTGATGCCCACTTCTATGGATTTGCAGGCCTCTGCTGAGACCCATTTGGAGTCCGATATGCCGCGAGATGCTTCTTCAACTATGGAACCAGCGGATGTCTCTACCTTGGATGGGTCCAGAGCCGCTGTGCAGGCACTGGCTTCTGGGAGTGTTTTCTGACCTACCGATGTTCGTATCAAACCAACAACGTCTTTTTTAGCCAAAACTATCGAGTTTCTTAGGCTCAGAGTACGAACTACGCCTAGAAAATTGACGACCAAAGCACATGCTCAGGCCCCCATGCCACAAAAACAAATGCTTAGAATGGCTGAAGACCTTATAATGCTAATTAGTGGAAGCCAGCCTTCCCCTGCTAAGAGACAAAGAATTCAGTTGCCTTCAGATTCTACAGACCAGAAATCCAATGACTCTGACCTTTCTATCAGGACATGCCCTTATCAGCCTATGAGGATTCAGATGCAGAGGAATCCATTCCCTCTACCTCCCCCCCAGAGGATTTCTCTTTTGGTGAAACCTTGCATACTTTAAGGAAGCATTTCCATTGGGAATGCCAAGACTCTCCTCAGTCCTAAAAGAGACTCAGAGAATTTTTAGAGCGACCTTAACACAGGCCTTTAGCTATTCCCCCTGTCCTGGATGTTGTGGATGATGTTTTCATGGAATCCAGTCTTACTCCAGAAACCTTACCTCCAGCCCCTAGGAAACTTGACAGGTACTATCGAGTACCTGATTCCCACAAGTTTCTTTTCAAGAATCCTACTGCTGATCCAGAGATCATTTCCCAGGGACCTAACAGTATTAAGGCTACTACAGCCAAAAATCCTGTCCCTTTGGACAGGGATTCCAGAGCTTTAGACAGAAGGGGTAAGAAGGTATATACCTCTGCAACTCTTGCTATCAGGGCATTGAATTGCCAGTTTCACATGCTCAAGTACCAGCAACATATTATGAAACTCATTAAACAAAAATGTTAATATTTCCAGATTGTGAAGAAAATAAAGATTTGCAAGAGCTTATGCATTCTGCAAACCAAGTTAGTAAGCATACTTTGCAGTGTGGTTTTGATACCCTAGAAACATCTTGCAGGGCTGCCGTCACTGACTCTGTACTGAGAAGACATGCTTGGCTGAAGGAGCAGACCTTGCCAGATCATGTCAAATCCAAATTACTAGATGCCCCTTTAAATAAGGACATTTTGTTTGGCACCAAAGCAGAAGAAGTTCTTAAAAAGATGGAAGAAAAAGCTATCTCTATGCAAACTGTTAAAGAATTCTTATAAGTGCAACCACCTTGATTCAGTAGGCATTGCCCTTCAAAACACTGATCCTTTCCAGCACCCTCCAGGCCTTCCCAAACAAGACACAGAGGAAACAGACCACCCAGACTACAGTCTCAGGGTATGCGTAGATCTAAGCAATGGAATGCTCCCACCTCTAAAACAGGGAGTGGTAAGCCACCTCCCTATGGAAAAAGTTCACAATGACTTCTCAACTCTACTTCCCAGCCCTGCCCAATTGCTTGTGCCCCTAGGAGGAAAGCTTGCCCATCATGCAAAAAACTGGATGTCCATCACTCAGGACCGATGGGTCCTCAACATTGTATCCCAGGGGTACACATTTTATTGCTATTCACTGCCAACCCCAAGCGGGTTTCCAGACCTTTCTCCAAACCAGTGGGCAGAGGCTCAAAACCAAGTTCTTTCCTCGCTCAAGATCAAAGCTATTCAGCCAGTTCCAGTAAAACAAAGGGGTCAGGGTTTTTACTCCAGACTATTCCTGGTACCCAGGAAAGAGGGCTCTTAGTGCCCAATCTTGGATCTTTCACTTCTCAACACCTTCCTGGTGGTCCCAAAATTCATGATGCTTACCCTGCAACAGCTTCTCCCTGTGCTAGCCAAGAATGCATAGTTAGTCACCCTAGACTTAAAAGAAGCTTATCTGCACACCCCCATCAGGGAATCATGCAGAAAATATCTATATTTCAGGGCAGGATCTATGCATTATCAGTTCTCTGCACTTCCCTTTGGCTTACCTACTGCACCCAGGGTATTCACAAAATGCCTGGCTCCAGCCTTTGCATACTGAAGGCAAATAAATATCCAAATTTACCCATACGTGGATGACTGCCTGATTCAGGCAGACAGCCAGGAATTGCTGCTTCAGCACCTGTCATTTGTAAAAAGCCTTCTCACTTCATTGGGATGCACCATCAATGAAAAGAAATCACAACTGGTGCCCACTCAAAAGATTGTATTCCTTGGGGCAAGCTTGGACACAACTTCCCAGATGGCATTTCTCACTTCAGAAAAACAAGTCTATCTGATAGACTACTTCAAGCAAATGGCCACCAGAATCCAGCTAACTGCAAGACAAATACTGCAAGCCCTAGGGTCCATTACCTCATGTATTCTGCTAATTCCATATGCAAGACTGCATATGAGGAAACTTCAAGGGTACTTAAAAAGTCTTTGGTGCCAACATTCTCAGGACCTGAAAACAGTCATTCCTATCATACCTTGTCTGAGGGTAGAGTTCCTTTGGTGGGCAGAAGCATCCAACCACAACAAGGGACTGCATTTTACTCTACCCCATGCCACCCAAACCCTGACCACAGATGCATCAGACTATGCATGGGGGGCCCACATGGCTGGCAAATGCATTCAGGGCCACTGGACCCCAAGCCAAATTCTCCTGCACATCAACCAAAAAGAGATGCTAGCTGTACAGAATGCTCTGACAGCTTTCAGATACCTAATCTTTCCAGGAAAACTGCTGATAAAAACAGACAACACCACAGTTATTTGGTACATAAACAAGAAAGGGGGGGACCCATTCTTACCCACTCTGCAGGTTAGCCATGACTCTGTGGAACACAGCTTTGGACAACCAAGTCCATCTACAAGCTCAGTTCCTGCCAGGCAAACAAAATTCACTGGCAGACGACTTAAGCAGAAATCTCCTAGACCTACACAAGTGGAAATTGGAGCCCAGCACCTTCAACCTTCTGATCCAGAGATGGGGAACCCCAGAGGTGGATCTCTTTTTCTCCCCTCACAACCACCAGTTAAGGAAATTCTTCACCAGGAACACTCACAGCAGGACCTGGAAGGTGGATGCCCTATCCTTTTAATGGGAAAACCTCTCAATCTATGCCTTTCCCCCTCTGCCCCTTCTCTCAAGGGTACTACTCAAGATAAAAGAAGACAGGCCAAGGACAATTCTGATTGCCCCAGACTGGCCACACCAGCACTGGTATCCACTCCTGTACAGCCTGACAATGGTGCCACCCTGGTACCTACACCAGACCCCTACCCTACTGTCACAGAAGGAGGGACAGATTTTGCATCCACAATTGCAAACCCTAACTCTTGCAGCCTGGCTTATTCCTTGAATACTCCACCAGCAACCTTAAGTAAACAAGTGCTGGACATCATTCTTGAAGCCAGAAGGCCTAGTACTAGGAAATCCTATGCTGAAAAGTGGAAAAGATATTGTTCTTGGATTCAGTCTAAAGGAAAGGATACAGCAGTGCCCTCCTTACGTCTAATCCTGGATTACCTAGCAGAGATTCTCCACAGAGGCCTATCCTTCTCCTCCATTAAGATTCATGCCTTTGCCATTTCGTCTCATTAAAATACTGACCCACCTCTATTTTCTCACCCTCTCATCAAACAGTTCCTGAGAGGGGCTAAAAACTTAAGGCCCTCAAGGAGAGCACCCACCCCTGCTTGGGACCTTAACTTTGTACTGGAAAACTCATGCTTCCCCCTTTTGAACCGGCTGCTTCAGCAGAGTTAAAATTCCTCTCTTGGAAAACAGCCTTGCTTCTAGCCATCACTTCAGCTAGAAGAGTGTCTGAGCTACAGGCACTGATGGCTGTGGAACCCTTTACTATCTTCCATGCTGACAGGGTTTTCCTCAGGACTAACCCATCCTTTATGCCTAAGGTGGTGTCCAGTGTGGCCCTAAACCAATCCATCCATTTTCCAACCTTCTTCCCTAACCCTCAGAATAAAGGGGAAAGGATCATGCACTCTTTGGATGTGCATAGACAGCTCAGGTTCTACCTTGATAAGACTAAGCCTTTCAGAAAATCTGACCAGCAGCTAGTCAGCTTTGTAACAGGGGCAGAGGGCAAGGCCATTTCTAAACAAATCATTTCCAAATGGATAGCACACTGCATCCATTTCTCCTACAAGCACCATGGAAAACCAACCCCTCAGGGGGTCAGAACACATTCCACTAGGGCTACTTCTACCTCTACAGAATTTCTCAGGGGAGTCCCTACCAGGAACATTCTGGAAGCTGCAAGCTGGAGTTCTTTGCACACCTTCACCAAGCATTACCACTTATCTATCTTTTCCAAATCCAGGGCAGGATTTGCTACAGCAGTCTTGCAGGGCCTACTAGCCAACCCTAACTCTTCTTGACTGCCTCCACTCTTCCTCAGCTTTGGGAATCAACCCAAGTGTGATAACTGCAACAGTGAAACATAAAGAACATAGTACAGTTGTGCACACTTACCATAAATGTAGATGTTCGAGTGTATTCACTGTTGCAGTCCTGGTTTCCTTCCATCCAACACCCTGGTTTTCTCTGTCTTTCTATCTCTCCTCTCTATGGCTATTCCTAATGGTATTGGTATTTACTTTTTACTGGTGGTGGTTTCCACACCATATACTAGCTCCCTGTTTGGGGGCTTCTGACATTTGGGCCAAGAAAAACTGATGTAATGGCGTCGGCTGCCTGCTTTTATACCATTGATGACCTGACATTATGGAAGAAGTGACAGCATCCGATGCAGAAATACTAAGACTCTTGTATTTGGGCTGACTGAGGGCTACCTGCAGGCAGATAACCCCAAGTGTGATGACAGCAACAGTGAATACACTCGAACATCTACATTTATGGTAAGTGTACACAACTGTACTTTATCGTTTCTAGGATTTTACTGGTGTTGCCAAGTTTGTGCTTTGTTCAGTGTTTGGTTTGCCGTCTTATCATTTTGGTTGGTATGTTTCTTAATTTCATTGAGTCACTTAATGGTGAAATTCAGTCAGGATCCTGCTACAGGTCTGGAAAGCAATGAAATTCAGCAGAAAAGCTAGTCAATCCTTTGATAAACTTTATTTCAATAAAAATAAGTATTTTCGTTCACTTAAACCATAAGTGAACTTCTTCAGACTCTTCACCCACAGTAACACCTCTGTTTAAAAAGACTCCAGTAAAAGGATACAATCATTGCATCACTTCTTCAAGTGTCTTAAAAGTCCACCCACACTTTTCTTTAAAACATTTTTTAAAACATTTTAAATACAAAACAAGACAGGTACAAGACCAAACTATAAAACGGAAAACAAAAAACAGCCAAAAAGACCACTGCAGCTAAATAGAAACCAAACCAATATACCGAAACCAGAAACAGCAACAGGATGTTAAAAAATCCACATAGGAACAGATTCTTCCATAAAAAACACCAGACTGTTTAATAATCCACTTAGAACAACTAAATGCTTTCGCCAGACAATAATAGGCTTCTTCAGAATTGTTCACAAAGTTACACAAATGCATATAAATACTGCCCCCAAGAAAACCTTCAGCGAATCATTTAAACCGGCTCATTAATTACATGACACAGTTAAAGACACAGCATAACTTTTAAAGAAAACAAATACATTAAAAAATTACCTATGACATATAATCAAACTTGATGTTAAAAAATATAGAATGACAAGGAAGACCATTCATGCAACTTGATCTTGTCTTATTTTCAAAAAAGGTTTGATGGATATAAAATCATTCAAGCCCAGTGCCATCATGGCATTCATCCGCAACTGCCATTTAGACTCCTTGGCTTCCAATAAAGTTTTAACATTACCACCTCTTTCACTGACTGAAACTTTGTCAATCACAAAAAGATATAAATTTATTAAAATCAACACACTTGGTAGAATGTAAAAATAAAGCATTGTGTACTTCTTTGTTTTTTATTGCCCTCAAATGTTCTCCGATCCTGTCCCTCAATCTCCAAGTGTTTTTTCCCACATAAAACCCGGGACAGGAAAGGCAAATAGCAACATACACCACCATGGATGAATTACAATTGCATTTACCTGGGCACTGTATAGAAGATTCATAACTAGCTATGGTCACATAGGGACCATTGTTGATGTACTTACATGCCCTACAGGCCTCACATTTTGACATGAATGATCTGTAGGAACCTTGATGTCCCTGCCACTCCTAAATATCCTTTATATTCTTCCCCTTGCTGAATACCATTTGGGGCTTAGGTCCTAGCTTATACACCATTTCCGTTTCAAAACATATTTCCCAACATTTATTAATAATATCCACTATGCTGGGGGCATATTCATTATACCGAATAACCATAGCATTAGACTTATCCTTTACTCGATAACTTAAATGCTGAAAGAAAGAATCGATGGAAGGGATTTCCATTATTTAATGGTTAAGAACCCAGTTATTCCACATATTTTTGGAATTCCTAAGACCAATAAAAGCATTACCAACCCTTTTGCAGACCCATTGTGGCTGCTAGGGGTTCTAAAATGGAACCCCTAGCAGCATGGGTAGATAAACAAGCAGGTCCTTTAGTAAAGGAGGTTGAACATATAGTAAATGATTCCTGGCATTGTCTAGAGAGACTGGCTAAATATAAGAATGGCTTAGATCATTTGTTTAGTTTTTTGACAATTGATGTCATAAATTTATTTTCAGTCATTCTTCATGGTACATGGCTGGATATGTTTAGAGAGAGAGAGCGTATCCTGTACTGGTAAGCTGGACTCCGAAAAAATTGAGGTACTTGTTCAGTTCATGAACATTATTTTCAACAATAATTTCTTACTGTTTGAAGGTGAAATTTTTCACCAAGTGGTAGAAGTTGCAATGGGAGCCAAGTGTGCTCCCATTAATGCCAACTTGGTGTTGTTGGACTGGGAGAAGAAGTTTGTATTCCATTCTAGATATCAGGACACAATCATGCTATATAATAGGCTTCTCGATGATATTCTGATTCTTTGGCAGGGTGATGAAGGAGAAGCCCATTAATTTGTTGAATATTTAAATGGAAAACATAATTCATTAGATTTACTAGTAAATGGGAACAGGATGAAATTGATTACCTGAACATTCATTTGTCGAAGAAAGAAGGGATACTTGAGAGTTCAGTGTATAGAAAGCTCACTTTTTCAAATACCCTTCTTTATTATAACAGTAACCACCCTCATTATCAAAAATGCAGTGTGGTCAAGGGGCAGATGGTAAGAATTTCCAGACTGACTAGTGCAGGTGAAATGTTTAAAAATGAGATTTTTAAGTTGATAGGCTTATTTCTCGATAGGGAGTATCCTTTGAAGTTTCTTATTAATATAAAAAAAGAAGTGATGTACAAAAGACCATCTTCCTTTGCTCCTATTTTGAATTTAGAACAGTGGGTGGAAGTTATTAATCAAGTCTAGGATAAGTCTAATGCTATGGTTATTTGGTATAATGAATATCAAACCCAAAAACACAGCAGGAGAAGCCATATTTTCATGTACCATATCTAAACGTTGGAACAATCTTGCACCCTCTATAACTACTCTACCTTCCAGCAGCCTTTTCTAGACTGCACTCAAATTCCACTTAAATTTGCACAGGATTTGTCCTTGTCCTAATCCAGACTAACACCCCCCCTTACCCCCCCACCTAGACTCTTAACCCAACTATACTACTGACACTACTAACCACAGTCAGAAATAGCTAGTTGTCTTTACATACTTTAACATCTTGTCTGACAAATTTGTTACTAATATTATAAACGACAAGAAACTATCTTAACTTGCAACATTTTCTGTATCTACTGTTGATAATCAATATCTTGTTATTGTATTAAAGACAACAACCTGTAATGTTGTTTACTATTGCTGCAACTTTGTATCTCGATCATGTACATGATGTGAAGCTTTTCTCCCTGGGCATCCAGTGAAAAAGGACCGGTGTCCAATCAGAATTTCCCAGTAAACAAATGTAAATAAATAAATAAAATAAATATGCCCCCAGCATAGTGGATATTATTAATAAATGTTGGGAAATATGTTTTGAAACATAAATGGTGTCTAAGCTAGGACCTAAGCCCCAAATAGTATTCAGCAAGGGGAAGAATATAAAGGATATTTTGGAGAGGCAGGGACGTCAAAGTTTCCTACAGGTCATTCATGTCAAAATGTGGGGCCTGTAAGTAGGTACATCAACAATGGTCCCTATGTGACCATAGTTAGTTACGAATTTTCAATACAGTGCCCGGGTAAATGCAATTGTAATTCATCCATGGTAGTGTATGTTGCTATTTGCCTTTCCTGTCCTGGGTTTTATGTGGGAAAAACCACTTGGTGAATGAGGGACAGAATCGGAGAACATCTGAGAGCAATAAAAAATAAAGATATACACAATGCTTTATTTGTACATTCTACCAAGTGTGTTGATTTTAATACTTTTATATTTTTTGTGATTGACAAAGTTTCAGCCAGTGAAAGAGGTGGTGAAGCTAAAACTTTATTGGAAGCCAAGGAGTCTAAATGGCAGTTACGGTTGAATGCCATGATGGCACCAGGCTTGAATGATTTTATATCCATCAAACCTTTTTGAAAATAAGACAAGATCAAGTTGCATGAATTGTCTTCTTTGTCATTTTATATTTTTTAATATTGTTTGATTATATGTTATAGGTAATTTTTAAGGTATTTGTTTTATTTAAAACTTATGCTGTGTCTTTAACTGTGTCATGTAATTAATGAGCTGATTTAAATGATTCGCTGAAGGCTTTCTTGGGGGCAGTATTTAAATGCATTCATGTAACTTTGTGAATAACTCTGAGGAAGCCTATTATTGGCTGGCAAAAGTGCTTAGCTGTTCTAAGTGGATTATTAAACAGCCTAGTGTTTTTTATGGAAGAATCTTTTCCTGTGTGGATTTTTAACAGCCTGTTGCTATTACTGGGTTTGGTATATTGGTTTAGTTTCTATTTAGTTGCAGTGGTCTTTTTGGCCATTTTTTTGTTTTCTTTTTTATTGTTTTTAAACTGTACCAGTTCACAGTGGTCCAGCGGTAGCATTGTTACCTCACAGCAAGAGGTTCTCCTGTTCGATTCACAGCTAGAGTGCCTTCTGTGTGGAGTCGGTATGTCCTCCCTGCGGTCCAGTGGCCTCCAAAAGACATACGTGAATGGGCGTGCCTTCGCTGAAGGTTGGGTGTCGGGCTGGCAACTCAGCACCATAAAAATCTACTGCCAATCATTAGCGGACCGGAGTTCTGCTGTGGCAACCCCTAACTGGGAAAAGACGAAAAGACAAACAAAAAAAAATGTACTGGTTCAGTTTGGACTGTTGTTTTCTTTTCTACATTATTAAACAAGTTTGAGTTTCAGTATGGAAGTTTTATTAACCCAACTGTTGGAATCGATTCAAAACTTAACTGTTATTTTAACTAAAGAAAAATCATCTTCAGTGAACCCTGGTCAGGTTATTTTAACAAGTACTCAAGCTGAGTTATTTTTATAACATTCTCCAAATTATTTGGATAGGCAGGAGGCAGGTGTTGTCAGAGCAGTGGACAATGGCCATGAACCAGGAAATGACTTTTCGGTTGGGTTTGGCATTCCGGAAGTTGAATTGGGGCATGGTTTAGTGACTGTTAATAATACACCGATTTGGAGAGAACAAGTATCCTGGTTTGAAAAATTGTGTTTCAAATACCAGTCTCTGCAGCTGGATAATATGTTTTAGCAGAAGTCTTTGTTGCTGAAACAGGTGCCTAAAGGTCTCAGTTTGTGGAAACTTCTTATGGGATTGAAAATGGCTCGATGGCACATTGGGAACTTGTAGCCTTATTTGATAAGGCAGGACTAGAAATGTTGGACATTATAATCATAAGCAATGACAGTAAGTTGAAAATGTTGCAAAATCAGATTACCCAACTAAATCATAGCATCGTTAATAATGCTTTATTTAAACCATATTAAGCTAGCTATAAAAAAGAGTTAATTGATGTAGAGAAGTTTGTTAACAAGAATGTTGCTGTTAAGCAACATAAATTTGCAGGTGATACTGAAGATTATAAAAGCAATGTAGCTTATCCAAATATCTTGAAAGTTAACGAAAATAATATCTGAAATAATTCTGACAGAAATGTATCTACATCTAGTAGAAATACTGTTGTGCATCATGATGTGGATTCCAATAATGTTTAATACGGTGATGGGGGAGATGATTTTTTAGAGATGAATCCCTCCAGGAGGTCAGAACACCTGAGGAATTGGGCAAATCGAAAGGGTGTGAACACAATGAATAATGGGTAAGGCATGAATCAGGGCAACAATTCTTTCCAGGGGAGATCCTGTAGGTGGAAGAAATACAGAAATTGGAATTGATAGACCAATTCAACATTAATGGTGGCAACAATGTGGAAAGTGAAACAGCAAATGACTATGGTTTGGTATGTGATGTTGTCACCAGGGATGATTTCACTATTTATAATTATAGTGAAATTGAATTGACTAACCAACACTTCGACCTTTTGAAAAAAGGTATGTCTTTTGTACTCAGTTTTGGTTTTGATTTAGCTGAAATATTGTTGAGCTTCAAATTTTATACAAGATAATTGAGTCTCAGGGTGTTTTTCCAATGCAGAGAACAAGGCCATGTAGAAGAGCAGCTTAGACGTAAGAGCAAATTTATTCCCCCTATGGTTTCCAAAATAACCATGTTTGAAAGAACATGTGCAAAGGAAATTCGAAAAGTGGTGAAGGACCAAAAAAATTTAAATTTTAATTTGACATGGGAAGAAAGTCAGCTTTTACAACTTTTGGCCGATTTTAAAAACCTGAGAATAATGACCCCTGACAAAGATGGGGGGGAGGTTGTTTTAATGTGGAAGATTGATTATTCGGCCAAGATGGAAGGCATCCTAAATGATTCTTTAACATATGAAGGAGTGTCCAGGCATGAAGTTAACAGGGCATATGCCTGGATTGATATAATTTTATCTCAAGAAATGCTGAAAGGAAGAATCAATGGAAGGGATTTCCATTATTTAACAGTCAAGAACCCAGTTATTCCACATATTTTTGGAATTTCTAAGACCAATAAATGCATTATCAACTCTTCTTTCAGACCCATTGTGGCTGCTAGGGGTTCTAAAATGGAACCCCTGGCAGCATGGGTAGATAAAGAAGCAGGTTCTTTAGTGAAGGAAGTTGAATATATAGTAAAAGATTCCTGGTATTGTCTAGAGAGACTGGCTAAATGTAAGAATGGCTTGAATCATATGTTTAGTTTTTTGACAATTGATTTAAATTTATTTTCAGTCATTCCTCATGGTAGATGGGTGGATATGTTTAGAGAGAGCGTATACTGTATTGGTATGCTGGACTCAGAAAAAAATGGAGGTACTTGTTGATTTTATGGACATTATTCTCAGCAATAATTTCTTATTGTTTGAAGGTGAAATATTTCACCAAGTGGCAGGAGTTGCAATGGGAGCCAAGTGTGCTCCCATTTATGCTAACTTGGTGTTGTTGGACTGGAAGAAGACATTTGTATTCCATTCTAGATATCAAGACAAACTCCTGTTATATAATAGGTTTCTGGATGATATTCTAATTCTTTGGAAGGGTGATGAAGGAGAAGCCCATGAATTTGCTGAATATTTAAATGGAACAACAGAATTCCTTAGATTTACTAATAATTGGGAACAGGATAAAATTAATTACCAGTATATTCATTTGTCGAAGAAAGAAGGGGTACTTCAGAGTTCAGTGTATAGAAAGCCCACTTTTTTAAATACCCTTCTTTATTATAACAGTAACCATCCTCATTATCAAAAACATAGCGTGGTCAAGGGGCAGATGGTGAGAATTTCGAGACTGACTAGGGCAGATGAAATGTTTAAAAATGAGATTTTTAAGTTGATAGGGTTATTTCTCGATAGGGGGAACCCTTTGAAGTTTCTTATTAATATAAAAATAGAAATGATGCACAAAAGATCATCTTCCTTTGTCCCTATTTTGAATTTGGAACTGTGGGTGGAAGTGATTAATTGAGTCCAGGATAAGTCTAATGCTATGGTTATTTCATATAATGAATATGCATCCAGCATAGTGGATTTTATTAATAAATGTTGGGAAATATGTTTTGAAATGGAAATGCTGTTAAGCTAGGACCTAAGCCACAAATCGTATTCAGCAAGGCAAAGAATATAAAGGATATTTTGGAGAGGCAAGGACGTCAAGGTTCCTACAGGTCATTCATGTCAAAATGTGGGGCCTGTAGAGCATGTAGGTACATCAACAATGGTCCCTATGTGACCATAGCTAGTTATGAATCTTCAATACAGTGCCCAGGTAAATGCAGTTGTCATTCATCCATGTTGGTGCATGTTGCTATTTGCCTTTCCTGTCCCGGGTTTTATGTGGGAAAAAACACTTGGAGATTGAGGGACAAAATCGGAGAACATTTGAGAGTAATAAAAAATCAAGACATACACAATGCTTTATTTGTACATCCTACCAAGAGTGTTGATTTGAATAAATTTATATTTTTTGTGATTGACAAAGTTTCAGTCAGTGAAAAAGGTGAAGTTAAAACTTTATTGGAAGCCAACGAGTCTAAATGGCAGTTGCAGTTGAATGCCATGGCGGCACCAGGCTTGAATGATTTTATATCCATCAAACCTTTTTGAAAATAAGACAAGATCAAATTGCATGAATTGTCTTCTTTGTCATTGTATATTTTTTAACATCAAGTTTGATTATATGTTATAGGTGATTTTTTAATGTATTTGTTTTCTTTAAAAGTTATGCTGTGTCTTTAACTGTGTCATGTAATTAATGAGCTGGTTTAAATGATTCGCTGACGGTTTTCTTGGGGGCAGTAATTAAATGCCTTTGTGTAACTTTTGAACAACTCCGAAGAAGCTTATTATTGTCTGGCAAAAGCACTTAGTTGTTCTAAGTGGATTATTAAACAGCCTGTTGTGGAAAAATCTGTTCTTGTGTGGATTTTTTAACAGCCTCTTGCTGTTACAAGACCAAACTACCTTATTACTTAAATAACTTGTTTTAACCCCAAATGTAGTTAACCCTTACTTGAAATATTACCTATCTAGTCAAGGCTTTTAATGCTAAAATAGGTATCATACTGCAGCAGTCATTCAACCCTGAATAAAAATAGGCATTAAAAATTAGTTGCCATTCTAACTTTCTTTTACAAATAAATTTCCCAAGGCCCTCTCCTCAGCATTACTGGAACGTTATCAATGACAAAATATTTTAAAAATGTACTCATTCATATTCACATGTTTAGCTAAGGTGTTAGAAGAATTCAATTTGTAATACGATATTCATGTTGAATGAAAAAAGGCGAGCGCAGCTGCCTAAAAGTCCAACTTCGTAAAAACAAGGACAAAAGACCTAGCTTTACATATAGAAATAGCAAAAGTCTAAAGAGAATTTTATGTATTGAGTGCAATGATAAAGATTTCAAGCATTTAGAATGTCTTAGAATAACAGGCACTTTACCATGTGGTAAATGTAATATGCGCCCATTGATTACTAAAGAAAAGGTATTTATGCATCCGACACTAGATTATAGATTTGAACCCAGATTTTATGCTTCTTGTAATAGTGTTAATCTGATATATTTGGCCAGCTGTGATACATGTCAGGCATTTTATATAGGTATGACCATCAGAAGATTGAGGGATCGAATATATAACCATATGTACGACATTAAGAAATCTGATCAGCGAAATGCTTTAGCGAAGCATTGTTCAGCATTTACAGGGCATAGTTTTAGATTTAGAGTTATTCAGATAGTCCCCATCAATAAGAGAGGAGGCAATGTGATGAATTATTTAGAAAAAGTGGAAATTGAATGGATATTTAAATTAAGAGCACATCAAGAACCAGGCATGAATCAATTCATCACCATTGAACCAGGCTTGAATCAATTCATCACCATTAAACCCATACTAGAATTACGTAGTTTAAAATAAATAGATAGCCATTCATTTATTTATTTATTCATTTGATTTTTGATTTTTTATGTTTAACATTCATAGCATAATATTCAGATATATTCTATTTTTACTCTATTTTATTCTCATTTCATTCCCATTTGATGTTTTAATATCTGATGCAGTTTACATTAGTCACTTGAATGTTTTAATTTGTTATATATATATATATACACACATATACACACTTAATTGATTAGTATATACATATGATGTTGAATATTTGACACACATATATATATATATATATATATATATATATATATATAGATATATATATATATATTTTATGATGTTTTATAGAAGTTTTTTCTTATTAGGTCTGTTGATTTTTTGATACATCATATAATAATATCAGTTGCTTTATATATTTGCCATTACTTCATTCAGATTCTAGATTTATATTCAAATTTAATATAATTGATTAATTAATTGATTGGAGATATGTAATTATTCTATACTATTTAAATGTAAGTGGATGTCTTGATTAATTTAGATCTGATGAAGCATACCAGGGGAGTACGTGAAAGCACTCATCTGTTTGTTTTATTTTAATAAAGTATTTATTGTTTTTCATTTTGTGGTAGTCCAACTATGACTATATTCATGTTCATAGATACAGTCGTTAAGTTTGCACTCAGTTTTTCCAACATAAAAACAGGGACACTTCTGACACTGTGCTAAATAGACAACTTGTTTAGATTCACAGTTAAAAATACCCTTAATATGGTAGATAGCATCCCTTCCTGAAATGTGTATCCCTCATAAATGAACTTACAATATGATCAGGCTTCCCATTTTATCATACTAGACCTTCCTCTAGTGGACCTGTTTTTTTCTGGACCTGTTTTTTCTGTTCCAAAAAAGCTTTCAGCTTCTGCCCTTCCAATATAGTAATGCAGGAATCTCCTGGATTTTGTCACGTATTTCTACATCATCATATAACAATGTCCAATTCTTATTAAAAATTGACCTCAGGACTCAGCTATAGAGTTAAATGTGGTCACAAAACTTGTGCCAAACTCTTTGATAAAATCGCCCGAGGGTTCAAAAAGTGGGAGTCGCCATCACAGCTTCCTCATCTTGATGTTGACTTCCTTCCTTAAAGAGGATGAGCTTGAACTGGCCATTCAATCTTTTTGATGTCACCTCCTCCACCAAATCCTAAACCAGAGATTCTGGATAGCCTCTTCTGAGAAGCATCACATGAAGGTTAGCACATTCTTGATGGAATTCAGAATCCAAGGAAATCATTCTGGCTCCTCAGACAAGTTGCCTTTTCACTACAGATCTCTTCTGGTGAAAAGGATAGGAGCTTGTAAAGTGCAGAAAAGTGTTGGAATATGTGCTTTTTCTATAAATTTTAGAAGTATATTTCTGATCTTCATTGTCCTTTTCTAATAAAACATCCAAATAGGAAAGTCATTCAAGATGATATTCAGATGTGAATTTCAAGAAGGGGGTAGTATTGTTAATTTATTGGATGTACTGGTGGACACCTCCCTCATCTCCTTTCCATATGATAAATATATCATCCAAAGTTTTAATATCCATTCTAATGGAGGGAATGTCCAGCATAAATCTATAGTCCCATACGGCTATGACAATGTTAGCAAAGATACACCCACAAGAGGAACCCATTGCCACCCCTGACTTCTGTAAGAAATATTTCTCATCAAAATAAATGTAGTTATTATGCAAAACCAACTCAAACAGTTCCTCGTAAAGATTAATCTGTTCTTGTGGGAGACCCTTGTCTAGGAGGAAGTCAGCCACCGATTCTATTCCTGTATCTTGAGGAATCACAGAACATAAGTCCTTCACATCAGTTGTGAGCAGAAAATCATTTATATCAAAGTCTACCCCATTAATAATTTCCAGGAAGGACCAAGAATCCTTACAAATCTGTGACTCCGCAGATAGGAGGTGTTTCAATTTAATGTCAAGAAACTTAGCACATACATATGTAATAGAATTCCTTCCATCTACGATGCATCTCATTGGTGGATTATTCAAATCTTTATAAATCTTGGGAACTCCAAATATAATTGTTGTTACTGGGGCAGCCATATTTAAGTAGTTGAAAATATCCATTTCAACTCTGCATTTTATAAACATATCCACTAGGGTATTTCTTATGTTGTGATAAGCTCTAGTCAGCTGATTTAATGTCACTTCCTCATATGTATCAGTGTTCAAGATCCACAGCAGCTACCTTGTTTTCTGTTTGTGAAAGAGAAGCTGAAATGGATTTCATGCAGGTCAGCTATTTGTAGCCATGGCCAGAGTGTGCTGCAGTATTTTTCCCACAAGTTTTAGGTTAACAGACTTACTATAGTATTCTCAATTCCATATCCATTTGTTTAACTGTTAAATTTGCCCTTTTTTTATTAAATATTATGGTCAAAAAATGGCACATGTGATGCTAATGAAATCCAAGCTCCTAGGGGTTTTGAAGTCTGGGTAAAATTCAAGAACATGGGACTGGGAACTGCAGGTTCTAAGGGTGGCATTCTGGGAAAGAGTTTGAAATTCAGATTAGCTTAAGACTGATGATAGACCTACTCAATGGAATTTCTGGATAAGGAATGCAATCTTCATCTTAGACATATGGGATCAACAGAAGAATATGATAAAAGTCTACAATGTCTTAAAATTGACTTTATGGGTTCAAAATTGTTACAATGGGAATATCTTCCATTATGTCATCTACTGAAATATCGAATTTCAGTATTTCAAGACCATAAAGTCGAATTTTTAAAACAGCGAAACTTCATAACCGTGAATCCAGAAATGTCAAAGTTGCTGTTCTGGTGTTCTGGTACGTGATGTGGGATGTACTGTGTGCCTGATGTATGGTTTGGTGTGTGGCTTTGGCTGCAGATTAAGGTAAGTGAATATTCTTTTAAGGGTTTTGAATAGGTATTTGAGTGTATGTGAGTGTGTTCAGAGGTTTTAGGTGTGGTTTAGGGTAGGTAGGTGAAAGTATGAATGTTTACATGTTGAAAGTGGTGGTATTTGTATATATGTGATGTGTGTGTGTGAGGGGACTGTAGAGTGTGAAGTGGTGAGTTTACTGTCTTTTTCTGTTTGGTACAACCTCAGAGTTAATATATATAAGTAATGGGCATAGCCCCCCACAAGCGGGGGTGCATGGGGGCTTGCCCCCCTGCTTATTTGTAGGGTAGGTTTGTTTCATTGTGGTTTTGTGTTTGTGTGTGCTTTGTTTGTTGTAGTGTGGGAAGGGTGGTATATGTGTTGTGTGGTGTATGGTGTGTTTACATTCGCGATTTTGAATTTCGCAGTTTTGGGGTTTCAGTATTTTGCAAATTCAGCTTTATAGTCTCGAGATACTGAAATTTGATATTTCAGTATTTCAAGATTATAAAGTGAAAAAAAAAAAATATATATATATATATATATATATATATATATATATATATATATAAGACTGCTGATTCCATTGCAAATGGCCCATCGCACCTTTAATAAAGAAATGGAACATATAACAAATGACTTGCTCCAGCTAAATGTCACATATGGCATCTTATGATTCTGCCCTCTGACATCTTGCACAACCATAGCTACACGTCCGTATCAAGTTGATGTTTTTTTTTATTTATTTTATATATTGTATATTTGGAATATTTATATGGGAAGGCCTATTAGATGTAATGAAATTTATCTTGTTACTGCTTAATCTTTTGCATTTTATGAAACAAATGTGTCAAATGTCATAACTCAACTTCTAAAAGCATACACAGTTAGAATATTTATCACCAGAAGCTTGGTTTTCTATAAAAGAATGATTAGTGTGATAAAACCGGAATTTGACCAGCTTGTTCTATCCTCTGCCTCACAAGCTGCATGAGTAAGATTGTGCACTTTAGTGAATAATCGAGGCTGTTTTGTCTCTAGGTGAAAGGGCACCTCTACATTACTATAGCCAATGCCTGCCAGTACTTCAAAAATCTAATTCACTGCCCCTCTCCTATTTGCACTGTTGTCTGTTGACCTCTTCTCTCCACTTGTACATAACCATCTTGCTATGCCAAGCCCATAGTCAATTCACTGGCATGTCAGTGTGGCTCTAATTCTTAAAAGGCTAAGCTATAACAAGAGCAGAAACCAACCTATACCTAAAGAACAGAAGATAATGCTTTCTCCAATGTTACTCCTTCTATTTTGAATGTGTTGATCTTTTTTATCAGGCATTTTACAAGTATGAAATCTTTACAAGATGCATTTCATACTATCATGTAAAGGATTATGCATTGCAAATGGATATCTAATATAATTGTGAAAACTTCCATTCCTCTTATCTAAAAATAGAGAGCAAAGACCTTCACTAACACCCACGTGAGCCATGTTTGATTAACAGATTAAGCATATTAAGCATCAATGAACATACATATCCACAGAAAGAAGGGGTATGTGTCATATGCCACAATCCCTTTTGGGAATGGCAACAAAATTTAGGGGCAGTGCTGAGCAAGTGTTTGGTTCACCCAGCTGTCAACATGATGAACTTTCTCAGCAGGTACGTGGAAGTGTGCATAAGCTTGAAGAAATGTAGTGACCTCTATTGTGACATGAATTCAGAGTGACAAATAGGATGAAGTGAAAGGGGCAGCTGCCTTAGTCACAAAGTGTTAGAGGATGTGATTGGCACATTCTGGTTGATCTTCACTGCATTGATGACATTCAGAAATGAACACCAGTATTGTACTGGTAGTCAGAACTGAAGCATTTTAAGCCTTAGTGCTTTGTATGTGGCATAAACTGTAGCAGCTGCTTGTTACAAATGCATCAAGCATGTTGCTGCAGTTTAAAGGGAAAGAAGAGCGTTTTTTGATCATCAAAGCAAAAGAGCATAGGATTCTTTCTTTTTTTTTTTTTTTTTGCTCTTCCAGTCCGAGGAGAGGACATTATTAAGGGTAAAGGAGCCAGGAGAATGGCACCAGGTATCAAAATAGCTGGCTACACCTCTGCATGGTTTGCAAGTGAACAAATGAAGGAGAAGGTCTGCAATTTAAAACCAACCCTACTTGACAGGTTACCTGCAAAGACATAAGTAACCTCTGTTACTGCTGAGATAGATGGCCCTCCTAGCCTTGGAGGAAGCTTGATGGTCAACAAGCTCAAGGACAAATAGTGCACAACAAATTGACCATCAGCTGTGATTCACTAGCTATACCACTTCTAAGATATTTGCCTTATTGAAGCCAACACCAATGATTCTAACCACAGTAAACTAATTTAATGTTTACTACCTAACTACTCCTATCATCCTGTGTCAAATTCTATCCAGTTCATGAAGGTAGTTATGATTTTAAATGAGCAAATTTAGTATTCTAGCCATACTGTCCTATCTTTAACTTTGCTTTCTTTCAGTTTTACTTTACCTACCTTCGATTTTTTATGTTGTCCCTTATATGGTAAATAATATTCTTCACATTTAAATAGTGTAGTACATATGCTCTAAATAGGTAAAATGTTACTAGTGCTGTACACATAAACACAATTAAGTTAACTTTAAAACATTTACTATGCTGGATTCCAAAATGGCTCCAGCATTCTGAGACATACCTCTCAACTTTTTAGCACAAGAAATCTGGACAAAGCGTAAAATAATGTGGGGAGAAAGGCTTGAAAATATGGACAGATTTTAAATATTGCTCTTATAAATTTAGAAAGTTGCAAGAATAACAGGTCTTGTGTTACTGTGTATTTTCTGAAGGATAAAAAGTCTGAAACTCAAATGTATGTCATTGTCTAATGACTTCAATCCTTTGTGATTTGACATAAATCATAACATTTATGAGGAACACACCAAAAATATGAGGCAAAAATCTGCACATTCTGTGAAAATTTGGACAGTTGAGAGGTGGGAACTATAAGCAAGTAACTTTCCCTATGCCTTCTTTCAAAAATTATAATCCATTAAAAACATTTTCTACAATGAATATACATCAAACCTTAGACTACCAGCCGAAGGATTCACCATCGTGTTCCAATATCCCCATAGAGATTCTGATTTTGACGATATGTCTAAAAAGCTAACTGAAATGCTAGATATTAACATCAGAACCTTTAGGACAAAATAAAAATAATGTGCATTTGTGCCACATCAGAAAGCATTGAGAGGCTTTCTAACTAAATTGTTTCTTAAAATGCTTTACTTACAAGCAGGCCTTTTTGCAAAGAATAGCAATATCCCCCTGTCCTCTTAACTCCCCATTGGCTCCCTATTGAAATGTTGGCAGTAAACTGCTGAATACCGACACACTGAAAAAAAGGACAAATCTGCTGGAGAGGATCTAATTTTGTTCATCGCTCCTCTTCCTATTATTCTTAATTCTTTGCTATTACTCCTTTAAACTTCTTTTTTGAGGAGGGGCAAGCACTCTTGTAGGGCACAAGGCCTCCACACCTACTGAACTTATATATATATGAACTATGTGATCCCCATGACTTGGAGAAAAGGGAATATTCCAGGAAATAGCAATCCAAGACTTAGCATATGCAAGCCCATTTTTTGGCAATTCTGTCTCTATGTTTTGGCACTCAGTCTAGCTGAGCTTGTAATGATACATATGTTGAGTCTTTTGGCTTTTTCCAGTTAGGGATCACCACAGCAGAACTCCAGTCCACTAATGATTGGCAGTAGACTTTTATGTGCCGAGTTGCCAGCTCTGACACACAACCTTCAACAAAGGTACGCCCATTCACACATGTCTCCACACAGAAGACGCTCTAGCTGAGAATCGAACAGGACAACATCTTACTGTGAGGTGACAACACTTCCACAGCACCACCACCACAGTCTTGTAATGATACATATAACAGTAGAAAATTAATGAATTTTCCAATACTCATATATTTTTTTTTTTTATTTTTATTTATCATTTGTTGACCGGGAAAGTCCGACTAGGTTCCACAGAGCCTGTTTTCAGCGGAGGCCCAGGGAGAAATGCTCCAGATTCCATTGAAGTTGATCACTTCACAGTTGTGGTGTATTTTTTGTGTTTGAGCAGGGGGCTCATGAACAAAAAAAGGAAGCAAGTGAAAACAGGTTTTGCTATATTCACATATACCATTATATTTTAGTGAAATAATTATTTTATGAGTTTATTATGTCTTGACTCTGGTTTAGTTTTTTAGTTATGTTTGCTTCCCTAGTTAATACAGTATGTGACCTATATTTCGTAATTACCATATACTTTTAAAATTTCTTTCCATCTCCCTGTCTGTCAACAGCAGTCTACCATTACTCTTTGAACTGATTGAAATGATATTATAATTTTCATAAAAATAGTGATTGCTAAATCTCTAATCTGCTGTTAACAGACACCTGCTATCATATCCTGTCACATATTGTGGTAATATTTAGGACCATGTTTTTGCTGTGAAAATGCTTAAGAACTAAAATGTATGATTACTTGTAGATTTGCAGAGAATTTATGTTTAGCATTGTTACATTAGTGGTAAATCCCTTCAAATTTCTGTTAGAGGAAAACATAATAAAGCTAAACAAGATAGCCCAGTGGTGCAGTGGTAGCATTGTTGCCTCACACCAAGAGGTTCTCTGGTTTGATTATTGGCTGGGGTGTCTGCATGTCCTCCTTGCATTCGTGTGGGTTTGCTTTGGTTTTCTCTCAGGTTACAAAGATGTGTCTGGAGCATTTCTCCCTGGGCCTTGTTCCAAGTTGGACTTTCCTGTTAACAAATTTTAAATAAATAGAAGAGAGGTTAGGGGAGTGAGTGTTTCTGAGTTGCAGATAATCTTTGTTTCCTGTTCCATGCAGAATAATCAGGCTTTTCTCAATAGCTGACTTTTTGGGTATGTAAAAGTTTTCCTTTTTATTTTGCCTTACATATTAAATGCTTTGCTTGAAACCATCTGACTTTGTTCAACAATAACAACACAGTTATTTGGTTATGCTAGTTCCCAAGGTAATGTGATAGTGTAAAATGAGTGCTACCTCAATAATCGGGTTATCACATAGAAACATATAACCTATTAAATTGTTGTATAATTCACAAGGTACTCTGTTTGATTAGCTTTAATGTTTGCTCAATTAATATAAAATTAAAATAAAAAGGACCTCTACCATGTGACTGTATAAATTTTGCACGTCTGTTTTAAAAAATGTGCACTGATGCTGTTATGACTGCAAAGTTCTAAATGATAGGATATTTCTACATGCCCAGGGCAAGATGCATTTCTACCTGAGTCTAATGCTGAAGGTTATGCTGTAGTTCTGCTATGACAAACATATATTAGTGAGCTCATCTGTCTTTGAAAAATCATGTGCTTTATAACTGAGGGTTTTACACCGTGCTACTAAATGATATTGTTCATGTAAGTGAAACATATTATTAAGAATCCTACAGGATATGGTAAACAGCTCAACCTGGAATTTTTCACTGTTTAGCTGTAGTAGTAGTAATACTGAAGTTTGATACCAGTCTTGTCAAAGGAAAAACAACTTCAAAAAGATCAACACATGGCAGGTTCAGGTTAAGGCACTTTAATCTTGCAGCAAGGAGACAAAAACGTGCTAATACAGAGTTTGTCTAACTAGAATCAGGAAGTGAAGCTATTCTTATACATTTCTTAAAAGGCATTGCCTACTAAGCTGACATAATAAATCACAAGTTCTTTCAATATTATTTCATAGCAGCTGTTTGTCCATGATTTTCTGCTGGCATATCAAGTTTACAAAAAAACTTCCTAAGAAAAACAACGTGGCCTTGATGACCACTGGTCAGATACAACTTCTCACTATGCAATGTTACCATTCAAGGTACTAGGGCTAATTCGAGCACAAAGAAAGTATAGATTATAGTTCATTTCTTCAAGCAGTCTTTGTTTATCTGTGTCTATCTTTTCCGCAGCTGTGCATGTTCTCATAACACGAACAGAGCTGATTGTTCAAGTTCAGTAACATTATAGAAAACAGTATTGTTCTATTCATTATTTTCCTGACCTAGCAGATAATCACCTGCTTCTCAGTAAATTTCCAAAAGGCATAAACATGAATTTTGCTGTGCTAGCAAATACTAGGTCAGAGAGCATCTTGCAGTTTCAGAAAGCATACTGCAGTTTAAAAAGCATCTTGTAATTTCATACAGAATTAAGCTGTACATAAAATAGAATGAAATGTGTTAAACCTTTTAGCTTCTAATAAGCACTAAACATATACATTAATACATATTTTTCTAACATTTCCCCCCTGTTAATACTTTTTATTCTATTTTCAAAAGCATAAGCAGTTTGCTTCTTCTCCTAACCTATTTGTGTTCAGAATTTGCAGTTAAGAGAGTCATTCAGTTTAGACTTATGAAAGTATTTCATTTTTCAACAGTTCTTCAATTTCAGTACTTTGATACAAAGTTTCAGAAAGTGACATGTCTATAAAATCTTTGATCAATCTTTTCATGCAGGGAATACCACAACAAACACATACCCCTAACAGGAGTAATCCCACACAAATGGCAATCAGGATGTTCATTAGGATGCTACCCCACCCCCCAAACAAATTCTGGAAAAAATCCATCAGTGAGTTTGGGCCTGGTTTGGTCATGGCTGACACATGCTGAATCACCTCAAGATGGTCGTTTATCTCATGCTGGTTGTCAGGAATATACGAACAGCACTCCTCTTTTATTAAAGTGCATGTACCACCTTTTGACGCTTGGAGGAAGTCGAGAGCCATGCGGTTTTGAAGCACCACAGTTCTCATAGCGTTCAGTTCATCAGTTACTAATTCGAGAGCAGAAAAAGTTGTATTGCTCATTACTTTGAGAAGTTTGGACAGTTTTCTCAGCTCCCAAATCGATTTCACTGCACCATATGCAGGGGCTATACCTGCCCACGATATAAAAGTGTCACTCAAGTCCATGTGTGTCAGTTTATCCTTGTTTTTCATGGAGTTATGGTTTCTCCATCCTGCTTCAATTCGTCCCATTGGATTCTCAGGTCTCTTGATCGAATTTCCAGGTTTCTTGGTGGCCTCTCTGACATTTCAAATTCTTCCCTGAGGCTAAACTGCAGTGTGTTGTATGGTCAGAACCAGGTAACCCAAAAAACAACTGCCGGACCAATTCTCAGGTAACCATTTGTATGCTTTTTTCCACACACAAAATAACAATTCTCTACTTTAGTATTAATATATACTTGCCCTGCATGAAACATTTTCTTATCAATGATCGATAGTTGTTTTAAAAGAACAGGATTACGTTGTACTTCATCAACAGTTTTGTGCATTAATTCAAAATATGAATCATAGTTTGTATCACAAATATAACCTGCATTATTAGCTTTGATATAACATTTGTAAGGAACAGTCACATTGCAATTGCTCCAACCCACCTGAACAGTATCATTTTTGTAAAAACATACAATTCCCTTTTGTGTAACAGGCAGGTACAATGCTATTTTGTCTTGTGATTTCAGTCGTAGTATCAAAAATCAAATTTTCCCATGTCACATTGACCCCCAGGGGGACAGCAGTCATTAACAATCCCCCGTATGCTGTTGATATAGTTGTGCAAATCCAGCAATTCGAAACATTAAAAGTTTCAGCATACACATATTTAATTGCTTGGTAAGTGTTAAAGTTAGGATGCCAGTCTATGAGTAATGCATCTTGTTTATTCAGTTCAGCTTGTGTGGCTGGAAAAAGGAAAGGCCACAGAAAAAAGATTAATGTTCTCAGTATAGTTAACAGAATGATCATGCAATACTTTTGAGGTTGCTCTGTATTTCTATTTGCTCCGTATCTGGTCATTTTGTTCTTCTGTAACAGTAACAAGTTTTTTGTCCAGTTCAAAGTTTTTAACCAATTTACAGTGTGTCAGATGAATTCAGGACGCTCGCTCTGCGATCTTGACTGCAGTGGGTGTTGACCGTCGCACTTGGTATGGCCCTTCCCACTTCGGTGTCGTCCAATTCTTCCTCTTGATGACTTTCATCCAGACCCACGTACCTGGGACTACTGCTGCTTCCGATGGTCTGGTTTGTTTTTTATCTGAAACAGAATTTAACTGCAAAAGTTGTTTATTACTTAAAAGTCGTCTCATATATTCTGCAAGTGAACTGTCAGCCTCCTGGTCTGCAGGCATGAGAGGTTTCCATTGAGGTATATAATATGCCCTCCCAAATAATTTTTCAAAAGGAGTTAACCCCTTTGCATTCGGAACAGTTCTCATGCTCAACAATGCCAGAGGCAGGCAGTGTACCCAGTTCTTTTGTGTCTCACTAATTAATTTCCTAGGTTTGTTTTTCAAAACCCCATTATGCCTCTCTACTAGTCCTGCAGATTGTGGGTGGTATGCACAATGGTTCTTTAAGGAAATTCCGAAATATCGGCTCAAATGTTGTATAGTTTGATTTACAAAGTGTGTGCCATTGTCACTATAGATCTTTACAGGTATGCCAAATCTAGGAATAATTTCTTTAACAAGGACTTTTGCAACAGTAGCTGCATCTGGATTTTTGGTCGGAAAAGCTTCCACCTATTTGGAAAACATATCTATAATGACAAGACAATACTTCTTATTTTAGCATTTGTTCAGTTCTATGAAATCCATACAGATAGTATGGAATGGGTATGGTGGTGTTGGGCAACTCCCTTGCTTAGCCCCTTGTGCATGATGCTTGTTACAAACATGGCATGCTGCACAAAAATTTTTTGTGTAGTTTGTAAATCTATATGCTGTGAACACTCGGTTCACTAACTGTACCATCCCCCCTGTTGAGACATGGCACTGCCCATGCCTCAACAAAGCTGCATATGTAAACAAATTAGACGGAAAAATCGGTTTTCTTTCTTTGGAGATGTACAGCCCTTTCTCAAGAATTGCTCCTCGTTTTATCCATTTCTGTTTTTCTACTTTTGTAGTAAGTATCTGCATTGTTTTTAACATTTCTAAATCTAAAATCTCAGAAGGTTGTAATTCCTCACTCAAAAGAAATACTTCTGAAGATGAAGCTGCCTGCTTTGCAGCTGTATCAGCTCTCGCATTACCTTTTGAAATCCTATCCTGTTGCTTGGTATGAGCTACACATTTACAAATAGCTACTTTCTGAGGTAACTGAATAGATTCTAACAAATCTAAAATAAACTGCGCATGATTAATCGGTTTACTAGTAGATGTTATCATTCCTCTATTCTTCCACTGTTGCTCAAAAACATGTACAGTAGAAAAAGTGTACAGGCTGTCAGTAAAAATGTTCACACATTTACCCTTTGCCAAGGTACATGCCCTTGTCAAGGCAATCAATTCTGCTGCTTGTGCAGATAAGTTGTGTGGTAAAGACTTTGCCTCTAAAATCTCAGTATCAGAAACTACTGCATACCCCACTAGGGTCTGCCTTGTAGGACCCCGTCTACATGAGCCGTCCACGTAATATGTCACCTTGGCATCATCCAAGGGAACATCCATTAGATCTTTTCTAGGCAGTGTCTTTTGTTCAATCTCCTGCAGGCAGCTGTGTGTTGTGCCATCCGCAGGGATTGGGAGAAAGGTAGACGGATTCAAAGTTGTGCATTGTTCTATTGTCATATGAGGTTGGCTCAAGGGTATAGTCATACAGGAGAGATGTCTAGCAGGAGAAAGATATGCTACTTTTTCTTGCAGTAAAATAATCACAACTGCATGAGGCACTCTCAATGTGAGATGGTGGAACAACACTACTGAGGCCGAAGCCTGTGTTGCCATTGCAGCTGCAACTACTGCTTGTACACAGTGGGGCAAGGATCACACCACTGGGTCCAGCTGTGATGAATAGTAAGCTATGGGACATTGCTTGTCCCCATGTTGATGTGTTAACACTGATGTCATATAACCTTGCTTACAATCTACAGTTTGGAAAAAATGTTTATGATAGTTTGGTAATCCTAAAACTAATGAGGATGCTATCAATTGTTTCAGTTTGCAGAAAGCTGATTCTGCTTCTGGTGTCCATTGTAATAAATCTTGTGCTGCCATAGGCTTCTTGTACATCAAGTTGGTGAGTAAAGCAGGCTCCAAGGCATAGTTTGGAATCCAACTCCGACAGAAATTAGTCATACCCAGGAAGGACATCATTTCCTTCTTGGTAGTCGGTTTGGGTGCTTGTAAAATTGCTATTTTCCTATCTTCGTCTAATGTTCTGCCTTCTTTGGATATTACATATCCGAGGTATTTAACCTGCTTTCTCCAAAGCTGCAACTTGTTTTTGTTTACTTTATGTCCTTGAGTGGCTAGAAATTGTAGTAATGTTATGGTATCTTCTCTGCATTCTTGCTGGGTGGGGGCTGCCAGCAGGATGTCGTCTACATAAAGTAAAATCTGACTGCCTCTTGGTGGGCTAAATCCCGCCAAGTTGCTTGCCATCTCTTGTGCAAATATTGTTGGGCTTTCACAATACCCCTATGGTAGTCACGTGTATGTATACCTTTTCCCCTGAAATGTGAATGCAAACCAATGTGGCTGTCAAGGTGTATCGGTATCGAAAAGAACGCATTGCTAATATCTACCACAGAAAAATACTTCTGTTGAGGCTTCAAATCATTCAATAGGGTGTGTGGATCTGGCACCATAGGTGCTCTAGGTATTACTGCGTCATTTACGGCTTGTAAATCTTGGACCATACGCCATTCTCTATTTGCTTTCCTGACAGGAAATAAGGGTGTGTTACATGGTGAATCGGGAGATTCTACCAGTACTCCTTCCCTAAGTAAAGCTGCTATGTATAGGTTTGATTCCTACTTCTGCATCTTTCCTTAAGGGATACTGACACTTTTGTGGTCTAAATGCTGACTTTGGTATGATAGTAAATGGTCCTGTTGTACGAATTAGTCCTACATCTGATTTCCATGATGACCAGAGAGTTTCTGGTATGCTCCGTAAGGCATTCTCTTCCTCTTCTAGTAAGAGTGCTAATCTGCTGTCCTCTCTAGACTGCAAGTGTACAGCTGGGTGCGTCTGTGTTATCCAATTTAACTTCTGCTTCTGTACTCCCTGTTCTGACAATTCTAACTCCGTCTATTTTTCCCACTTTGTGACTCTTTCTCCTAGGTCTGCCCATTTCACATTCTTGTCCTTAGTTAAACTAACATGTGGCAATCGATTAGATTTATAGAGTGCAAAGAATTCCTGGGGCAAAGAACAGCTAACTACACTGTTCCCCTCTGTGACCCAGTACAGATTACATAATGCTAATCTGTTTGCATGGTTTTTAAACAGTTCTTGCTCATATCCCTTATCAGGTCCTGGTGTGCTACAATAATACAGAGTACAGTGCAGCAAATGCTGTTTATCAGTGTCAAGGGAGGGAGACTTACTGATGGCTACGTTCATCAGTTCTTCGGTTACTGCCCCTGGACCAGTCGTGACCAAGTCCTGGCTGTACCAATAAAATGTTTCGCCCTCCGGTCGCACCACAAACGTATCCATTTGTCGCTGTGCTTCCATACCCTGCATAGTCAGAACTACTGCTATGCCAAATACCTGCATAAGATCTCTGCCTAAAAGGTTCACTGGGCATTTTGCAGAAACAACAATTTTGCTTTTCTGGGTCATCCCTGAAACAGGGTCAGTTATTGCTACGTTATGGGAGAGTGTTTCCCGATACAGCTGTCCATTAGCTGCTTTCACTAATATGTAATCAAATGATTCTGAATTTTCTGTTAGTTTGGAAGGATGTATCAGGGTCCGTGAAGCCCCTGAGTCACACAAGAATTTAACTTCCTTCCCCTCTACCAGAAGTGTAACTTCCGGTTTTGTGTCTGCTAAATACAGCTCTAGGCTCAATAATGCCAAGTCTAAAATTTCACTTTCTTCACCATCTGCAATTTCTTGCACTTCCTCTATTTCTTCTATCACATTCTCTACTCCATCTATCACATTTGCGTTTGTCTTTTCTTGGTTATTCCCCTATAGTGATTCTTGACTATCATATAGTCAGTCCTCACCCTGCTTATCTTCTATGGCTACCTTCTTGTTTTGCTTGCAATCTCTTGCTAAATGTCCCTTTTTTTCCGCACTTAAACATTCACCCCTTTTCTTTCTCTCTTCAAACTCCTCTGATCGCTTATCAGATTGTTTATTTCCTTGGGCATTTTTCTTGCTCTTTTTTCCGGACTGTACTACATAAACTTCTGCTCCATCTTCTACAGAAAATACGTGGGCTTTCTTTTTCTTTTTATTGTTAAAATGCCTTTCGGCATGTCTAGCATATTCAGGTAGTGACTGTAATCTACTTGTACGATGGTCTACCATGTGCTTTGTATTAAAGCTGCTTATAGGCAAAATACTGCCTTTCAAAAATGCATTCTTTAGCTGCTGCTCATACGGAGAATCATGTGTTTGATCTTCAGGTACCTGCATTCCACAATGGTTATTAAAACACTCTAATAATCTAGCATAATATCTGTCAACAGTTTCACCTTCTTGTTGGATGCATTGATTAATGCAAGTCCAGTCTGCTCTAGGCTTCCATTTCTCAGAGATTTGGTCTGTTAGACCTTTCACTCTGTTATCCAGTTCTGCGTTGCTATGTGGGAGTGGCTTGTGTTCTGCGTCATGGGGATTCCAGTTGCCACTGATCATGTGCCAATCTGGACCTACGATCTGTCTGACTACTTTTTCTACTTCTTCCCCATTTAAATGATAACTTAACCTCATGCCCTGTAAGTCTTCTAAGAATTTTCTAAAATTAACTTTTGGATGGGGAATTCCCTCTGTGGCTTTCCGGATGTCTTCCGGTGTCCACGGTCTATATACTAGGAGAGTCGGTTCCTGCCCTGCCTGTCCTGACTGAGGATTTGGTACTTCTATGAGCGGACATATCTCTTCTTCACTCATAGCTCGTGAATTTTTGTTCATTTGATATAACTCAATATCCCCTCTTAAGTTACGTGTTCGAGACCTAATCTCAATTGGATCTCTGACAAATGGTCTTGGCTTCGCGGAGACAGCCGGGTATAGCGGAGGTGGACCAGCTTGTCCACTTGCTTCATATTCTGGTGCAGGAAGTGGAGGGGCGGAGGGGCTGATGCTATTACTAAATTATTATCTTCTTTATCTAGAAACATAGCTTTTGAATTATTACTTTTTTGTTCCCTATGGTTTGCTTCCTCAATCCACCTGTGTGCTTGAGGAATGCCTAATTGACGTTGCTTTTTTACCTGACCTTTTGCATCAGTTTTAAGCTGTTTGACAAGTTTAATAAGTGAGGATTTTTCTAATTTGCCATCAAATTCATATTTATTAACCCATTTTGTATAGTACCTAAAATTGTCGGCACTCTGTAATTGCATATATTTTTCATCTTCAGTTAACAATGGATCTTGGGAACTTTTTGTGCACTTATTACCCATATTGTTCTGATTGTTAAAATGTTATGTAACCCTTCTTATTTTCACGTGGTACCACGATTTTTCTTTTTCACAGTTTATCTAGAATAACTGCCTTACCTATTCTGTTTCCCTGATCTATGACAAGACTGCAATCTTTCTGTTCCTGACTTGTATAAAACAAATCTCCTGACAGATGATTCAAATCAAGTCCCTGAACTAAAACAGAAAAAAGGTAAATCTCACCTTACCTGAGCCTCCGTGCTTGATCACCAGGTTTGATGGAAAACCGTTAACTCATCCTCCAGTCGCAGATCAGAAAAGTGGCTGGCCTCTTTTGAACGACAATTCAGTCAGAGGTCTTCCAGAGCAGAAGAACCAACGTGGTCTCTTCCCCGTACGGTTTCATGCCACCTGACCCATCTGACCTGAGGCGAAGTGAGAGTTTCCGGTCCAAAGGACCAATCTGTCAAAGGAAAAACAACTTCAAAATGATCAACACACGGCAGGTTCAGGTTAAGGCACTTTAATCTTGCAGCAAGGAGACAAAAACGTGCTAATACAGAGTTTGTCTAACTAGAATCAGGAAGTGAAGCTATTCTTATATATTTCTTACAAGGCATTGCCTACTAAGCTGACGTAATAAATCACAAGTTCTTTCAATATTATTTCATAGCAGCTGTTTGTCCATGATTTTCTGCTGGCATATCAAGTTTACAAAAAAAACTTCCTAAGAAAAACACCGTGGCCTTGATGACCAACGGTCAGATACAACTTCTCACTATGCAATGTTACCATTCAAGGTACTAAGGATAATTCGAGCACAAAGGAAGTATAGATTATAGTTCATTTCTTCAAGCAGTCTTTGTTTATCTGTGTCTATCTTTTCTGCAGCTGTGCATGTTCTCATAACACGAACAGAGCTGATTGTTCAAGTTCAGTAACATTATAGAAAACAGTATTGTTCTATTCATTATTTTCCGGACCTAGCAGATAATCACCTGCTCCTCAGTAAATTTCCAAAAGGCATAAACATGAATTTTGCTGTGCTAGCAAATATTAGGTCAGAGGGCATCTTGCAGTTTCAGAAAGCATACTGCAGTTTGAAAAGCATCTTGTAATTTCATATTGAATTAAGCTGTACATAAAATAGAAAGAAATGTATTAACCCTTTTAGCTTCTAATAAGCACTAAACATATACATTAATACATATTTTTCTAACAAGTCTCTATTATTTTTTTCAGTTTGATATTGATATCAAAATGTTAAAATAATTCTGATTTGAATTTGGCTGATTGAATATGAAGTTACTAAATGTATCAGCAGAACTTACAGCTATGTGATACTTGCCACAAAAAAAATGTTTCATTGGGATTGATACTTCTTGTAACTATTAAATTGATGAAATTAAATTTTAGTTGTGCTTTGCTTTCTGTGCGATATCTTACAGCTGGACATCAATTATCTGCCCTTGTCATTATGACATCTGTATTAGAGGGGCTGTAAAACACAAGCTCCAGATATTTGCATCTGAAATATAACATCATAAAGAATGATCTTGCAGCATGGTTTAATCAACACAAAAACTAAGGTGATGTTGCCTTTAATGGGAGATCTATCATTCAAAGAGCATATCCTTGCAAAGTTAATCTCCCTGTTCTTGAATACTGAAAATGAAGAGTCCCAGTCTGTTTTTTTTAATCATTGGCTGTGCAATGAGAAATTATAGTATGTTCAGATATTATTTTCACTCTTGCATAGCTGTTCTCTTTTTCCCATGATTCTGCAGCCATGGAGATAATCCAGCTAAGTAATGGAGTATGGGGTGAAGTCTCCAACACAGTCAATTAAGAAGCTTTGCTCCCCTATAGAAATGATGCTTCATGTAACTTAATCTACAGTTTTGGCAGACTTATTAGTATTGAATACAATTTACTAAATAAATGGACGCATGCCCAAAGATGGCAGCAGATGGCTGCTTATGTATGTGTTATAGTTTTCATTTTTAAGTAACGTTCTGCTTGAATTCAGAGTGAATTCAATGTGTGCTGTTCAGTGACTGTTTTTATTGATCTAGAAAATCCTTGTGACTTTTAAAGAACATTACAGATTATTAGAATTTTTATTAAAGTGAGTGGCTGCTGGCCATACCGCTCAGTCTCTTAGTTCAAGAATACTGGGCAAAGCCAAAAATAATGGGGAGTCACAGGCCCGTGTCAGGAACAGATTTTTAAATATTGCTGTTATAAACCTATACCATTGCTAGAATAAATAGTTTTTCATTACCATGCTTTTCTAAAGGATATGAAGTCTGAAACACAAATGTCTGTCACTTTCAGTGACTTCAATCCTCAATGATTTGCCAGCAAAATACAAATACATGGTAAAAATATGGACATTCTACAAAATTCTGAGCTGTTGAGAGGGAAGCTTTTGGCTCTGAGGAATGGTAACATCTATTTTTGAAGAGCTTTGATGCCAGTCTCAATAATTGCTTTTAAAATGTATTTGAGGATTTACGCTCTGTTTTTTATGTGTTGCACTTTGTTATCAACTTCATGGAATGCTATTCTGTTTGTTTTCCTGGTGCTGGTATCAGAACTGGCTTATTATTCAACTTTATTAAAATGCTGCTGTGGAATTTTTTTACCATTCTTTGGAAATTTCCTTGATCTCTAGAGATTGGACTTTAAGTGACTTGAGATATGCATTATTTGTGAAGATTAAGTTGGTTTGATGTATGTTGGCTACGCTGTTCTAATTGTGTTACACTGTATTTTTTTCTAAAATATGTTTCCAGTCTGCAAGAGTTTTTTTGGCTGCAGTAAGGAATTGTAAAGACTTTATAATGTATTTTTTTATGATTCTGTGCATGTTTACAGATTTGATTACAAATGAATAGCCTTGTTTGTTATTGTGTTTATCTACTGCATTTACTCTAGTTTCCCATATGTTAAATAGCTATTTTACATTTGCAGTAGGTATTTATTTATATTGTTAAGATATTAACTTGTTTTTAATTCATTGCTTCATCTTTTTGTAATAAGAGTTTTTTGGCTTAAGTTAAAGTGTTAGTAATTGACATTAATTCTAATAATTTTTGTTATTAGAACTGTATGCCACAAGAATGGATTATCCTGTTCATTTGTTACCTTATTACAAAAGCCCCTCCATGTTAGTAGGTGAACAGTAAGAAAGAGGAAAAACACAGTATATGGAGAAAATATATGAATGGTAATGCCAAAAGGGCATACAACTTGACCTCTAGAAGACTGAAGACTTCAATAGGTTTAGCAAAAAGGAAATACAAGGTGAAAGTGCTGTCATTTAATTCTACTAACAGTTTTTATTCTTATGTAAACCAGTCTTGAAATACAACAAGGGAAATTGTTCCCATACAATATGATGGTGAAACAATTTTTGAAGGAATTTAAATTGCAAACAATATTTAATAACAATTTTCAGATGGGAAAATATTTGAATGTAAAAGAGCAGTCAGATTTGAGGACAATAATGTGGAAAGACCAATTGCCCTAATTTTGTTTTGGACATAGTTATGTCCTCATTGGGCTGAATAAAACCAGATTCTGGAATGAGCCCTGGTAATTTTCTATGTTCATTCTGGGTAACTAATAGTAATTACATTTCAGCAACTATAGCATCTTCATTCAATAAAATGTTAATAACAATATATGTGCCATAAAGCTGGTAAACTACGGACATTATTCCTGCTCATAAGAAATGGTCAGTTGACAGTATTGAGAAATATAAACTGATCAGCTTTACATCAAGAATTGGAAAATGTTTACAGATGTGTTTTTAAGGAATAATAATTAAGGCACAACAGGACAGTTTGATTGACTACACAAAACATGGCTTTATGAGGAATCACTCCACTTTTACTAATTTTATAACTTTCTGTGAACTGGTGCCCTTGGCACTTGACTCAGGCTTATCAACAGTATTGGTTTATATGAACTTATCTAAAGCATTTGAGAACATACTGCATCATTAAGGCAAGGTACATGTACTCGGTTAATCCCTTCTTGATATGATGCATTGTCATTTGGTTGGACTGTAGGTTATAAAGGGTTAAGGGTCAGAATTATGTTTCTGAATTGGTAAAAGTGAGAAAGAGTGCCTTGGGGCTCAGTTCTGGGTCATTTGTTGTTTAATATTGTGTTCTCCTTAATTCACAGATTTAACAAGGTACAGATGACTAAATATGCAGATGTTATAAATATGGGATGTGTGGCTACATCTTCTAAAGGGATAGATTGTCTAAATCTGTATATGTTCCAAATTACAACTTGGTTTAAACAAAATGGTATGAAAGTCAATATGGGAAAAATGGTGTCATATATTTTAGTAAGATAAATATTAATAAATCTATTAAACTGGAACAAACTGAATTACATAAATTGACAGAGTACAAAGATTTGGGCTTAATAGTGAGTTGCAGTTTAAGTTTTAGGAAGCATGTTTGGGCAATGAAAGTTAAGGCAATTAGAGTTATGGGATTAATTCTAAAAAACTTTGACATTAGGAATAACAAAACTACTTGTAGCATACGTTCAACCAATTATTGAGTACAATATGATGTTTTGTTTGGTCAGGAAAAGTGATTTGTTATTACTAGAGGGCATTCAGCAAAAGTTTACTAAGAGAATGTGGGAGATTAGAAGAAATTCATGCACCTCTAGAATACAAGATCTAGGATTGTCTTCTATTAGCTACAGGTATTTGCATGGTAAGTTATGTCTGGCATAGAATTTAGAATTGTCTGACTCATATAAGGCTACAGGAAGAGTATGTTATATAAATAATGGCTTTAGGAATTTGTAGGACTACTTTTTGATCTACATACTTGTTACAGTCATTGGTCAACAAGTGGAACAGTCTTCCTTTAGACATATGTCGATTGCAATCATTACAGTTGTTTAAAAATAATTTGGACAGTTGGTAGGGAGTAGGGCTTTCTCTACAGATTTATAGTCTGTATTAAAAATGTTAACTGGCCTAAACACTGTTATAATGAACATTTGAACAATAAAGTTGAAGCATACCTCTCAACCTCTTAATACAAGAAATCTGGACAAAGCCTAAAATAATGGGGGACAAAGGCTCAAAAAATAGTGAAGAATAACATAATTTGTGTTAGCATGCTTTTTTCTGAAGAATATGAAGTCTAGAATGTTAATGTATGTCAGTATTTAGTGACTTTAGTCATCCATATTTTGCCATAAAGACCAAAATTTTGTGAGCAATAGACCAAAAATATGAGATAAAAACCTTGGCAATTTCAAAAATCTGGACAATCTGAGAGGTATGAATTGAAGATGAAGTGTATTTGGTGAGATGCATGTCAGGTGTTAAAGGGGATCTTCATTTGATAACAATTCTGTAGAAAAAGAATAAAGATCTTATGATTAATTCTACAATAGCTCATTTTTCTGTATTGCACAATGTGTACATTTTGATTGTTTGGATAGTATTAGGTAACCACATACTGGTAACTCTATACTGATGACTTTACATGAAAGAGACTACATAAAAAATAAGTAGCATAGGATATGTGATTAGGAAATTAATGCTGTTAGCTCCCAACTTAATAACATCCATGAGTTTTTTAATACATACAAAAGAGAACCAGGAAAGCCTGAACATGCACATTCAATTTCTTCTTTAATGTACTGTCATCAAATTACAGCTCATGAAATTTATCTCTGGAAAATACATTTATAGGAGATGCTTATAACATTAACTCATTAGAAAACTAGTCTATTAACTTAAAATATATTTGCATGATTTCTAATTACTTTATATATAAGATTTACAGTCATAACATTTCCATAGTATTTTTAACAATATATATGTGTGTCTGTGTGTGTGTGTGTGTGTGTGTGTGTGTGTGTGTGTGTGTGTGTGTGTGTGTGTGTATATATATATATATATATATATATATATACATATATATATATATATATATATATATATATGTGTGTGTGTGTGTGTGTGTGTGTGTGTATATATTTATATATATATATATATATATATATATATATATATATCTATGGATCTACTTCAGTAGATCGAACTTTTACTAGTTCGAACCACATATGGTCGAGACCCTATGTTCGAACTCGTAAAAGTTTGAACACTGATGTAAAACCACATAAAACCAAAAAACACAAAACTAAACATCTATAGCAGGGGGGCTACTCCCCCCTGCACCCTTCACACACCCTTACTTAAATATACCAATTCCAAGATTGCACTACATTGCAGAAATGGGAAATCTTCCCTTTCCGCTCTGTATGGAGATCTCCATTCAGTCATATCGGACTTTTACAAGTTTGAACATATTGTCTCGGCCATATGTGGTTCGAACTTATAAACTTTTGATCTACTGAAGGGGACATATATATATATATATATATATATATATATATATATATATATATATATATATGGGTCCACTTTTTAATTTAGAAATACCAAAATCTCGGGTTTTAAGATACCGAACTGAAAACATCGAGATTTTGGTATCTCAAAAGTAAAAAGTGAAGCAAAAAAAAAAAAAAACAACTAAAATAATGTTTTTGCTGGGGGGCAAGTCCCCCTGTAATCCTCACACCCCTCCTACTTTAATATACCAACTCCAAGATCACACTACAGTGAAGAGGACTGTAAGCAGAACTGGAGCATTAATGTTATCTTCACTGTAGCGCAATCTCGGCATTGGTATATTTAAGTAGGGGGGAGTGTGAGGGGTGTAGCGGAGCTTGCCTCCTGCAAAAACATTATTTTAGCTGTTTTTTTTTTTTTTTTTTTTTTTTTTTTTTTTTTATGTCTTCACTTTTTTAATTTCGAGATTCCAAAATCTCGACTTTCTGGGTTGAAAGTCAAGATTTTGGTATTTCAAAATTAAAAAGTGGACCCATATATATATATATATATATACACACATATACATCCAGAGATGATAAAGATGCTGGGTGAGTTAGAGGAAAATGGCTCCTGAGGTTACTGTAATAGTATGGAGAGAAAGACATGTCTCACATGAGTGGAAAATAAGCATACTAGTGCCAGAGCTGAAGAAAAAAAGGGGACATTCATAGCCATGGGCAGTTCAGAAGTATCAAACACCTGTCACACTGCATAAAAGTTCTGGACAGGGTAACTGATGAATGAATACGCAGGGTAGTAGAAAGCAAGATAGATGATGAGCAGTTTGGATTCAGATCAGGATGCAGCAGAACTGACCTAATGTTTGCAGTGAGACAGATAGTTTAGAAAAATCTAGAGAGAAAATAGTCCAAATGGGCATTCCTAGTCTCAGAAAAGCATATGGCAAGGTCCAAGAAAGTTGGTTTGGGCAGTCCTGATATGGTTCAAAGTCACAGAAACATCTGCAGAATTAGTGCAGGCTATGTACAATGACACAAAGACATGACTACAAATAGTGTTCTGTCTCACAGAGGGGTTTCCAGTGGGAGTGGGTGTGCATCAGGGTTCAGCTCTAATCCTACTGCTGTTCCTACTTGTGATGGTTTACATTAGCAAATGGGTCAGAGGGGACAGATCAATACAGTTGCTATATGTGGAGGATGTGACATTGCAATCAGACTCTAGCCAAGAACTTAGCAAATGATAGGGGAATGGAATGTAAAACTGAAGGCACATAGAATGAAAATGGGTACACATAAGACAGTTTTAATAGCAGCAAATAGGTAAAATCAGAAGAAGCCGAGAACTGAGAAAGAAATGAAAACAGTGGAATAGGTTAACAGGTTCAAGTATCTTGGAGGGGTGGTTGAAGAGAAGGAAAGATTGAATGGGGGAGCTCAAAACTAGAATAAGATGGGATGCAACCCACTTGCACAGATTGTCAGTGATAGTATATGACAGAAGAATGCCAAATAAGCTAAAAAAATAAAGTATACAAAACTGTGGTGTGACCAATACTACTGTATAGTACAGAAACCTAAAGAGTAAAGGCAGAGAAGTTTAATAAGCTAGAGGTGATGAAGATGAATTGCTGGAGGCAGGTGGGAGGATGCAGACTTTTGAACACGTAAAGAAATGAGGACATCAGAGCAGAATCTAGAGTAGCTCCAGTTGCAGATAAGGTCAAAGAGAACAGATTATAACGGTTCAAGAAAATGGGCAGAAAGCCAGAAGACAGGATGGTGAAGAAGATTTAGGGAAAGGTAGAAAGAAGACAAGAAAATGTCAATGGCACAACAAATGGCACACTTGCCTTTAGTGCAGAAGGCTGTGAGTTCTATTCCTATACCAAGTATATACATTTCTGATAATGCAGTGCAGCATAAGAGGGATGCTGCACTACTGAGTCTACCATCCTTCAAATTAGATGTTAAGCTGAGGCCTTATTTGCTTGAGTTGGTGGTAGCTCAGGTGTATGTAAAAGATCCCATGGTACCTATTGAAAACAGTAAACAAAGATGCCTGATTCACTGGCCAAATTTTCCCCTAACAGTATAAATACCACCTCATATCGCTAACGAAAAGAGGCTACTAGCCAAATGGGACTAACCCGGTCTACAAAGGATAAACAAATAAATAAAATAAAGAGTAAATGAGAGCAGTTACAAAACAGGTGGATAGATTGTATGAAAAAAGACCTGTGACAGTCAAGCATGACTGTTGAAGAAGGTAGAACAGTGCCAGTGAATCACAGGTCATGGACACACTTAATGTGATACACCCACCCCATGTAGAAAATGGGGAAAAATGGGTCAATGAAGATGATGATTTAGAAAAGCAGAGTTATAGGTCACAGACACCAATAGTGGGGTTACATGGATATTGCCTCCAGAAAAATGCTTTTTTATGTTTTCTGGATGAAGACGACATCGGTCAGGGTAGAGTTTACTTTGTTTTGTTGATGTGTTCATAATAACTGTAGAATTCATCTTGTGCAGATCATTTGTTTGTTTCTTTACTCAGCATTCCAACAAGCATCTTCTCCATATCGCTGAGGAGTGCACCAATGGTACATTCCACAACCTCACTCATTATGCACTGGCAGCTTCTGGCAGATGATGAAATCCCCACTTCCACCACTACTCCCAGAGGGTATCACTACACTGGCTGTTGGGATAATGCTACCTGATGTTTAGGGCCACAGATACTGCAGGGGCTGTAGAGGTAGTACTGTCAGGTTGTGTCCTAAATGTGCTGGGCATTGGTGTGGCAGCCATTGGATGGCTGGCAGGCTGAGCTGCATTGGTTGGCCTACTTCCCTGTTCTGGAAATCATTTTGTCACTTTGCAAAAAATTATGGCATCAGAACCATGTGATCATTCATTTAAAAATAAAAAGAGAGATAAGACGTGGGAATAAGAGAAAAAGAAAATTAATTAGAACCATCATATGTCACAGACAATAAATTACTACACGGAAAATATATTTTTATTTTTATGTTAACTATACCTAACATTTACTTAGATGGTGCTGTGGTGCAGTGGTTGCACTGTCTCCTTACAGCAAGAGGTTCTCTGGTTTAATTCTTGGCTGGGGTGTCTTCTGTGTGGAGTCTGCATGTCGTCCATGTGGGTTTCCTCCCCCATTGCAAAGACATGTGTCGGGAGCATTTTCCCCCATGCCTCTGCTGAAAATTGTCTTCATTCCAAGTCTGACTTTCCCGATAAATAAAACTTTTTAAAAATCCAAAATAGGACTGAGAATTGCTCCATGTAATCCTTAAAATAAGCATATAATGCACATATGTTTTTAAAAATAATACAGATTAAGTAAACAATATGGTATTTGTTTAGTTGAAATTATTATTTAATATATTTTATGTGTATTTGTCACTTGCAGGATTTTACCCACAACACCTGAATATACTAGTGTAGTTGACTCCTATAATGAACTACCTTGAGCTACAGAATGAAGCATATTTGCTTGATTATACAGTTAAGCTATGCATGCTTAATTTGCAAGTATTATATTGAAGAGTAATACTTGTAATAAAATAATTGTTAATTTGTGCCGCATACATACCCCTTGCTTCTCTCAGTTCTTCAAAACATTCAAAATGGGCCTCACTGTTCACTGAAATCTCCTGGGAAGCTGTAAAATAAAGAGGAGAGAAAAAGATAAAAGCATTATGCATGTCAGTCTTGGCTATCTCCAACGTTTTACATAATTTAAAGTATCTTTATCAGTATAGGTGCACAACTGTGGGATGTCAGTTGTCCTAAACTTATCCAGACATTGGTTGAGTTGTTCCTGCTTGTACCTTTTCTGGTCATTGTAATGATGCCTTTATTGTTCATCAGTGTGTGATATGCCAGTTGCATTGGAAACAGTCTGTTCCAAGCCTGTGACTTATATTGAGACCTGATATATTCCCCCTGCAAAAGCCTATGGTTGTGGTGCTTTAGGAGGAGTCCAATGGATATTCTAGACTCCTCTACACCCCATCTTTGATTCCTAAATTGGTCACCTTCCTTCCTAATCCCTGCCATGTCTACACAGATCTCCCAGGAACAGTTAAAAGTGTTTTCCTGTCAATTTGTGATATCACATTTTACGGCTAGTTTGCAAACCCACACAATCATGCCAACTGCATTTGCATGATGTTAAGTCAAGAGCAACATTGCCAAACAGAATGGAAGGCAGTTTATGAAATAGGAAGGGTAATGTGACATTTGGCATTAGTTTATGGGTTTCTGCTGTGACTGTTAGATAACTTAACTTTTCAGACTTGTATTGGGGGTATACATTTTATGACTTGACACATTTTTTTTTGTGTGGCTTTACACACTGATAAAAACAATTTGTACAAACTGGGATTCAAACCTACGTAAAATCAAGAATACATATTCTACCGCATAGGTGTTTTTTCTTGCTTGCCATGAAAGAAGCATTTGCCAGACATGCTCATTAATTATATAAATACATTAAAGAGTGACTGGTTATCCATGTATGTGTGTGACCTGACAATGTCCTGGTTTAGGCATTCTCATGTATGCTGCAGGAGTAATGAGTGACAATATACTGAAAATGCATATAATTGTATTACTTGCATGAAAGATTAAAGATTTCTGAGCTTTGGGTCGGACCACACAATACATTCACTTTTTCAGCTAGACATCATTTATGTGAGTTGTGTAGATGACTGTCATTGAAGTATGAAGCCCACCCCAGGGCAGAAAATAAACTTTTATTTACTGAAACATAATTGTCAGGATACCCTCAATCGCACATATAATTCATATGATATCCATTGCTATACATAGTTATATGTATTATTATTTTGTTATATTTATTTTTATATTGTTATTTTTATTAACAATTGAGTGGAACGGCATTAATAAAATTTGGAGTGCGGCAGATTTAGATTAGAACCCTGGCTCACCTGTACTATGCCCACAAGCTTACACCAGTTGCCACAGGGAAGGCTGGACAGCAGGTGTATTTTTATAGTCATTTCTGTTCAGAGTGCTCATTGTCACAGAGGACATGTTTGTCAGACATTCTCATTAGTTATAGAGACATTCAAGAGTTGAGTGGTTTAACCATGTAAGTGTGTGACATGAAAGTTCAGAAAATAAATTTATAATTGCAGAATCTTAATTGTTCTGATGCTCAAAGTTACACATATAGTACATATCATATCATATCATATCACAAGCATGCTCAAGCCACCTGCTACACATGAATATTTTTATGTATAATTATTTTTATATTGTTAATTGTTATATGAATTACTGTGGACCAGCATTAATAAAACTTAGATTTTGCTGGATTAGAACCTGACTCACCTCTATTGTGGCCATTAGCTTGCTCTGTTGCCAGAGGGAGAGCTAAGCAGCAGGTGCATTTTTTACACTCATTACTGTGTATAAGTGCTGACCATTATGCAACATGCTTAGTGGGTTTCTGCATTGGAAGGAAAAGATGTAACAATGTATCTTTTGTGAGAGTTATCATGTATCTTTTTTGTCAGTGCAATTATACCAAATTTGTGCATGGGTGAGCAATGGGCAAATGTGATGGGCAAAGCCCAACATGCATTATTATTGTAAAAACTGTTTAGTAATTTTTATCACTAAAAGAAAAATGTGGGACTTAAATCACGATCTTCAGATCCTATGTGCTGTGTGCTTCATTGTGTTTACCAGGTGTGTTACACACATAGTTAATTCACAGCACTAATTTGTGATGTCCTTATCATAGAAGCAACTCCCATTAATTTTAAAATATTTATATGTTTCACTGTAGTTGTGCTAAGCTGCATGCATCACAAATATTAATATTTTTTAAAAAATTACAAAATACATTTAACATGTTACAGATTTTTACACAATTTCAGATTTGAAATATCATATTAATGAACCTACAAAACATAGTAGGAGTGTGGTATCTCTTTCTTTGGCACAAAAACAACTTTGCAGCAGGAAAGCAAATCACAGCTATATTATACCAGCAATTCCCATTTCCTACACAGTATTAAAAAGACATATACACTTATACACTCTCATTTGTTTGTACGTGTGACTTACATATTTAGTACAATGATTGATCACACAACCATTTGACTGTGTTTGCAGCAATGCAGCTCTGTCATCTCTTTGTATTGTGTTCATTCTGCTCTTATCTGTGCTGTACTGTTAGACCTACAGTCCATAGGGCATTTTGTATCATGGTCCTTTAAATGTATGATAAAAATACATGACAGTGAAAAACATTTTTCAACAAAGGCAGGAGAGTTTGACTATTAATGAACAAAAGTGATAAATGTGTGCTGTTTAGTTTCATTTAAAAGCTTGTTTAAGTTACTTCTACATGTTTTAAGGGTATCCTAGGTGACACACCCAATGCAGGTAAGGTAGCCTGAATTGCAGGTGTGTCTTCCTTCTCCCTCCCATCAATCATTCACAGCTGCAATCCATTAGCAGCTAGCAGTGAGGTATGCCTACACTATATTTGCACCTGCTACTTGAAGTCAAAAGTTTGGTATTCAGCAGTTCTGATGAATTCACACCTCATGTATATCTTCACTGTGCTCAGAGGCCTGAATCTATACTTTAAAATGGTAACCATGTAGATAGGGAACTTGAAGGTGAGGAAACTTGTATATTTGGAGAAAAGAAAAGATTGTTATTCCTTTTGATTTATCTGTTTATCTGGAGAGATGACTTCTAATGTATGATTGTATTTTTAAAGTACATTCTAGATTTTGCAACAGGCTACACACAAGTTTATATATATATATATATATATATATATATATATATATATATATATATATATATATATATATGCAGTAAAAATAGAACTTTTATTTGTATGCACTTCTTATAGTTCACTATTGGCATAGGCATTTTGGTAGGCATTTACATTTCTCAGATAGACAGGATTAACTTTCATCACAAGTGTTACCGCTAAAATTGCTGTTTTACAACATGCTGCATTACTTAAGGGAAATATAAAGGACTATGTAAATGATGCAGGATCTTATGCTTCTAAGATTGCGAGAGACACATTCAGGGGGAATGATTGCCTCAGTGAGAGGTGGCTGGCAATCTTATAAAATTGACTTTTCTGCTGTAAACATGTACACATTGTGAGAACTGTGTTGGAAGCATATATACCAATTTAATTATATGGTGTGGGGGAGCCCCATACCATTTGTCTGTTGCCACAACAAATGTGTGTTTCAAGTGCTTTTCTCTTGAAAATGTGTAAGCATCCTGATATTTCAGTGGGAAACAATATATTACTAAAGTGGCATTCCTTGGTTTGGACCAAACATTGTTTGTGCATGTGATGAGGTACAACCACATAACTTTCACTTTTAATAACTGAAATGTCTGTCTGCAGTGCTTAATGCTAAAAAAATAAGTGCATCTAAGCAGGAATTTATTTAGGTCATATTTATGGGTTATATCCTTCTCTGTTTTATGTCACATAGTATTATGGCACACACATACAAATCCACATAAGCCCCCTTTTCATTGACTCTGAAAATGATGTAGTGGCACAGGCATTCAGCACCATGGGTCCTTTCTGCTTGGGAGAGGACATAGGGATATGGCTGCCAGAATGCAGATTTGGAAGTAGTTAGTGAAGAGCATCAGTGTAGTAGGGGGTCACACCAGGACTTCTGATGAGGTGCATCATAGGGATACTGACATGATTTCATCAGCCTGGAGGAGAGTAGCTGCAGTTGCCTGTGAACAGCTGGCTATGGGAGTGGGGGCTGCTTCTGTGCTCCCACTGACACCAAATGAAGAGGTCCTGTCCATTGTCAGATATCCAGAGAGCTCAGTGGAAATTGCACACCAACATGTGACTGATGTTGGTGCTGATGTATCTGGGAGGACAACTGTGTGCCAGTAGGAGCTTCCAGGTAAACATACATATGGCAAGTTTTAGATTTGCTTGTATAGTAAAATATATAAAACTTTAAGTAATACTTCCTGTAGAACTTTTTTATGAACATATTGATAAATTAATAGACTTAATGGCACACTTTTTCATTACACATGACCTATGGGTGGACATGAAAGCCAATTTTCAGTTAAAATTATTCTTAATGGACAGATAGGCAAAATTTTGTATTCACTGCCCCCCTGTGTCATTCCAATTATGTTTAATTTGCATCCTTACTTTGCATAATTTCTTCCAGGACCATCCTTCCTACCAAGCATGGAGTCATCTGCACATGGTAAGCCAAAAATCTTTCTTTAATTATTGATGCCCACTTGTCAGACATATGCATTTATCTGTATGTTTGAGGTGGGTGTAATGAGTACCTGTATCGAAGTACCATCTGTGATAGTGAGACCAGTGTTACTTTGTTATCATATAAATTGTTTGAAATATTTATTGTAGTATTAATTTCATTCCTGTGTTTGTTGCTTATTATCACAGGTGATCCTGACAGTGGAAGTGTACTACTCTTACTACCTCATGTCAGAGTATCTGTAGACTCTAATGATGATGGTGGCCAAACAAAGGCACAGTTGAGAGGTGCAGAGGTTGAATCTGACACTGAGGTTGACATTCAGCCATCTCTTCTATTTCCATAGGACACAGTCAGTACGCCTATGCATACCTATTCTACTAAGCCCTCAGATATTGATCAGGTGGAGGGTGAAACACTTGATCAGGAAAATGTGGTTAGTGTGGCTTCAGTGCTAGTTGACTCTGGCTATAGCCAAAGTGTGAGTGACGTGCCAAACAGGAGGGTTGCTAGGGGTTCTCAGAGGAGGCCTGTTGTGCACCCTACACCTGTTCCTGGTGTGTCATTACATGTCACTCAATGTATGTTTAGGGCCATCATGGAGGTGCAGGTACATTCCACTAGAGCATCTGAGGGCATGCTTAGGGTTGTCAATGTGGCACAGCCTGATGTGCATGACTGCCTCCATCTTATTACCTATTCAGTTGATCAGATGAATGACACAAAAGAATGGGCAGTGTCTGTGATGGAACGTCTGCTGGGAGGGGGTAAGCAGCCACATGGTCATTCATCAGCAGCATCATCTGATGTTAGCCAACATGGCCAGCCCAATCATGCTCTCTTAGTGGCACTACTTTCACCTCATCCACCAGTGGTTGAGGTGTCCACAACCAGACATGGTAGGCCATGGGGTCATGGCCCTGGATGTACTCGTGAGGACAGCTCATCCAGCAGACATCAGCCACATTCAGTTGGCATCAGCACATCTGACCATGGGCATAGATGTGTCAGTGCAACTCCTGGCAGAGCCAGTTTTCATGGTCAGGGGTGATGGTGATGAATGGTTACCTCTACCATGCAGTG